>NW_010429604.1:14926-28649 GCF_000710305.1 Buceros rhinoceros silvestris
CAGGTAGCTCCTGTTAAATGCAGTTTGTCTTGGTTTCCCCTTTTCCAACTGTGAGAGGTCCATTCCATCTCAGTAGCAGGCCCCGGAGCTCAGGGATGCTGGAAGAAGCCCCTCTACTCCATTTGAGCATGTGTTATGAGGAATCATAGACTCACAGGAGGAATTCAATAGGAAAGAAACTCTGGGCGTCTCTAGTCCAACCCCTTGCTCCCTGCAGGATAACCTTAAAGCTGTATCAGACTGCTCAGAAACTTGTCTTGATATGTGAACATCTCCAAGGAAGAAGATTTTCCAGTCAGGCTGAGCACATGTTCCAGTGCTGATCCACTGCTGGGGTTGGTGGATTGATTTGTTTCACACATTCAGTTGGAGATTCCCTTGGAACAATTTATAACTCTTGTCATTTCACAGTATCCCTCAGAGGAGTCTGGCTCTGTCTCTCTTAAAGCAGCTCTCAAACCACAGTGGGGGAAGGATGCAGAAACATGTGCAGAAGCAGGAGTGGATGAGAAACCTGCAATAATTCTTGTTTTTCTTTTTTTGTCCCAGCCTGTTCGCAAACAGCTGAGGTGACCCTAGGCAGCATCTTGGTGCCCAGTAGTTGGTGTGCTAGGAACAATGGTGGTAAAAGGACATACAGAGACAGCTCCTTTTCTAGGTGCCAGAAGAGTGTCATTTGGGTCACGTTTGAGTAAAAAGATGGACATGAATATGTCTGTGGTGAATTACACACTGATGGGGCCCTATTCATGTAAGAGATGCCAGGCAGGAGGCTCTTGCAGGCTAGGACAACCCTGGGGCTTTTATAGGCTTGTTTCTTCCATGCTGTGTGCCAGCTGGTGATGAATTATTGTTGTCTCTGTCTCAACTTGGTGAGCTGTCTGAGGGCTGTCCCTGCATCCAGAGCGAAGACCTTGATTTCTTTCGGTCTGGAAGATTCCAGAGTTCTCTGTGGAGTTGGGACCAGAGACAAATGAGTGTTTGGCACTGGCACTGTTGATCTCTGCTCATTTGTCCTAGTTTTGCAATGGGCTGCATGAAGCTGCAGGCTCCATTGCTCAAGCAGTCTGGAAGGGACTTGTACCCTTACTTGCTGCCTGCTCACCTGTGTTAATATGTTATGTTGTCATCCACTGTAGCAACGAGAAGCTGAATATGAAGAGAGCGTGGCGAAGGAAGACCAGCCTGTGGTGAGTTGCACCATTTGAGTGCGTGTCAGTCGGACGGTACAAAGCGTGGAATAACTGTCTCTGTAGGAAGCATAGAACAGGTGTCAGAGAGGACCGGTAATTTTCTTGCTTTGATGAGGTGTGTGGCTGGGGGAAGGTGCTGCTGAAGCTGTGGTTGCGCCATGATGCAGTTGATGCTGGTACTTCCTATGGACACCTTCAGGAGAGGGTATGGTGCTGGCCAAACTGCTGCAGATTGATGCTGAAACCTTGGTGTGCTGTTGCTCTTCACACGTCCCCAGTTCAAGTTGACATCAGCTCTGTACCAAGGCCGGGCTGCCTTCTAACAGCTGCTTCCACATCCATGTAGTGCAGGGAGGGTGGGGAAGCCTGATCTCTCTTGCTCACATGCTTGGGTTGTGTTGCTGATCATTTTGACACTGGCGGGATCACTCAGCCTCTGTTGGCAGAACGAGAGCTGTGTTTAACTGCCTCGCAGGACTCAGCGCTAGCACAGTGCCTCTGTTCCTGTGCGCTTGGAAATCCTGTATTTCCACAGATAAACAACCAGTTTAGGGAATGGGGCTGATGTTTTTCTTAGTATGGACTGTGGTGGGATGCAGGGGATGCCTACAGGTATCAGGGCTCGACTGTGGAAGGAGAGATCTGCAAACTCTGTATTTTGTAGGTGGCTGGAGAGACGCAAGGAGAGACAGGGCTGGCAGGAAAGAAGACTATTGAAACCATCAAAGCGGTAAGATTGCGTGGACCACCGGCATTGCTTCGTACCTTACCAGCTTCTAAAGGAGTGGGGCTGTCGCAAGGTTGGAGCATCAGTTTGAAGAGGAGTAACCTATGCTGTCACATAAGGACAGATTACCTCTGTCTGCAAGAGCAGTCCGTCCTGCTCCATGGGCAACAGGGAGGGGTCTGACTCTGGGGTCACACACCAGGAATTAAACCTTCCTCCAGAGAATGAGGTGTGAGGTTCCTGTAGCTGCAGCTTTCTCTGCCTGGCACATGTGGGACAGATGGTGGTGCTCTTGCCCTTTGAGGTTTGCAGCCCAAAGGGGCACAAGGGAGCTGGGATGTTCTCTAGGCCTGTCCCTGAAATGCTCGTCAGTCCCGTGGGCACCTGTGGAAGGTGGAAATGTACTTCAGTGGCTGAGGTGGGAGGTGTACTAGGGACGTGTGGGCGTCGATAATTTCATGGCTGCAGGTTTCAACAGTCTGGTGCTCTTGGAAATACAGAGGCAATCCTTAATCTGAATAGTCAAAATGGTCCGTCCCTGGCTTGTGTCTCAAAGGGGTACTGCTTGCTGGGGCTGGAGTTCAGTAACAATCGAAGCTGCAGCAGAGAGCACCTGGGGCGGTGGGGGAAGTATGGATGGGGCTTGACATCTTCGGGACACGCTTCAGGATGTGCTAGTAGTGGTGTAGTCCAGAGTAGAGGTTGTCTTTCTGAGCTAGATGTCCGTGATGTTCCATGTCAGCCCTCCTGCTTCCAGTTGGACTTTGAGTTTTGCTTTGACTTGAACGGTGTCTCTCACGTGCTATTCTTGTGCTGCACAGGCAGAGCAGATCATGGAAGCTATCGAGCTGTATAGAGAAGAGACAGCAAAACTAAAGGAACACAAGGCCATATGCAAAGCTGCAGGAAAAGAGGTAAAAGACTGAGGAATGTGCCAATCCCAAGATGTGTGCGTGTATCCTGCCAGTTCAGGTGGAAAGTCTCAGCGTGCACATAAAATCATGACAGGTGGAAATAGCAGAGATTTCCTGAAGTTTTTTGGAAAACAAAACGGCACTGCGCGTTGGTGGTGTGTCCTTTCCAACGATATTTATGTTTGAAGTCTCAGTAGGATTTACGTTTTGTCCCTGGGAGAGCATGCTGCTGCAGATTCATCCTGAAGCCTATTCTTTGCCTTCATCTCAATGCTCCCTGCTAAAGAAGAGGCTGTGATATAAGTGGGAAAAGTGACAGTTAAGACATGGAAAAAAATTCACACGTTTGAGCTAGTCATATATGTCTGAGAATGAGACTGGCTGCAAATGAGGCCTTCAGTGATGTCCTGGCAAGGGTAGAAGTGCGGGAATTGCAGGAAGACACTTGTTCTTCTACTATGGGTTAAAGTTTTCTCTGAAAATGCATATTCGTACGCACACACTGCCTCATTCTAACCCATTCTGTGTCTGCAGGTTCCCTTTCCTGTCAATCCCATCCTCCGTGCCTATGGAAATATTACGGTAAGTGGAATGCCCCGGCCACAGGCTGTGGGCCATGCTCAGCTGGAGTGGGGCTGGTTGATCTGCTCTCTGAGCCGGAACACTGGGTTGCTCTGGGGAACGGGGACCAGTTGGCTCAGCTTGAAACTCAGCACTTGTGCTTGTGCAAAGTGAATACAGTTTGGGTTTGGGTTTTTTTTATGTATGTATATCTTGCATGTGTGTTACCAAAGTGTAATCCCATCAGAGTTAAACATAACCTTAATGGTAGCCATGATCTTACCACGTGCCTTATCGTGACCCAGTGGTTTACAGTATTCTCCAAGATAGGGGAAAGCTAGTACAAACCTTTCCTCTGCCTAAGGGCACACCCTCCTGCTGCCAGGAGGGCGCAGTTGCTGTGCTATAGCGTATTCCAGAGGAGCTATGCCATCCTGTATGAAATACGTGACTATCCACGGGAACGTGCCCTTGAGAGCCCGTGTCACTGCGCGACATCAGTAAGCACTTAGCCAGAGCCGTTCCGTTCCTTCCTCGGTGAGTATAGATAGGCATGTTTAATTGCAAGTTGAATAGGTGTGAATGAAATCTTAGGGCTTAGTAGCAATTTCTTTGGAGGTGGGTGATATTTAATTGAATCGCGCTGTACAGAGAAGGGAATTTGAACCTGTTTCCAAAGGCTGGAAAGAAGGTGTTGGTGCCGGTGCTAGGCCGCTGGGTAAAAACGTAGCTGCAAGTTATGACGTGACCTGTTAGGTGGAGAACTGACCACAATGAGCATTCAGTATGTCAGACCGCGAACAAAAATACTGCATGTGCTGACAGCCACTTACCATCTTTTTGGGAGAGATTCTGCTTGTGGAACGCTTATCCCAGTACACCTACTGTGTTGCCTTGACGCGAGAAGCAGGAGCTGGAAGCACACGAAGGCTTCCTGACCCAAAATCGCTGCCTGTGCAGCTGTAACCACGTTAGGGCAGCTCTAAGGAAGGCAGGGCTGTGCTGTAGGTGCCCAGGTTTACTTCTGTGGCATTGGTACAGCAGCTGCCGATTCTGTTTCCATTCCTAAGGAATTTACACTGAGAAAATCCTGTGTGGTAGTTAGGTGTCCAGGTATTGCAGGCTAGAGCTTGAGCCTTTACCCACTCATGTCATACTACTACACAGCAGTTTTCACTAAACTTTGAGAATTTTGGCTATACAAAATACACACTCATGGTGATGGATTTCATTGATAAATAAAAATCCACTACTCTGAGGAGTTTTGCTGGTTTATTCTAGTTGTATACTCCTAGATTGCGTTTTTAATTACCCACTGGAAGATCCTTGTTGTTTCATTCTCCCCTGTTCTTAAGAGTATGTAAATATCAGATGAAACAGCCTTTTGTCTTCCTTCTAACCACCTGTAATCACCTTACAAGAGCCCTTATGTCACTTACTTCAAGATTATAGATCTATTTAATTAAAAGTTGAATAGACTGAATGGAAGTGAATGAAATCCTGTGACTTAGTAGATAGGCATTTTGGCAATTCCCATGTCTGCTCTACATCTGCCACGTGCTTTCAGCAGATAAACAGGAGTAACAGGAATTAAGTCTTTGGGAAATGAGTTTATGTGTGGCTTTGTACGTATAATCTGTTTGTTTTACCAGGTTTTTTTTTATCCTGTTTGTGCAAAGATTAATTGAACTGAGTATGAGATGATTTAACTTGTTTAATATAAATTAGAATTTTCACAATATTCTTCACCAGTTTAGAGTGTCCTGAGAAGACTGGGTCTATGTTTTGGGGAGGGAGAACTTCCCAGACTGGCAGCCGATTGAATCTGAAGAGCTTTCCTCCTTGTTATATTCAGCTTGACCTGTCCATCTCACAAGCTGTGATGACATGTTTTTAACTAGATGAAATGGAACTTAAGGCATGTGTTTTGTTCTGGAATGTTTCTTGATATGCAGAGCTGGTGTCTTTCCTCTATTACAGCCTTCTGCGTACGTGCTAGAAGTTTTCAAGAAGGTCAAGTCGAGGTGAGTCCAAGAGCTTTATTTTGCTGAACAGATTAGTGATGAAGTGTTGGATTTCTGGGCCCAGGACTGACTGGGGTCCTGGAATGATTTCTTACGCTGGGTTTGGTCAGTGCTAAAGAGCCTGCCTGGAGTTACTGTCCCTGGCAGCCTCTTTTGGAGGCACGCATTGAATTGGGAAATGGAAATTGTTCCTTCCATGGGGAAGCTTCTGTATGTGGCTTATCTGCCTAGAGATGCACATGTGTCTGAAGAGCAGTATGGGAATGCTGAGGAGGGAAGATTGTGTGCCTGCTACCTGTGCCAGAAGATGTCTGCTGGCCTGGGCAGTAGTCTGTAAATATGCACCGTGTTTTGTGGACAGTCACAGACCAGCAGTGACGAATGCTTAGTGCAGCTTCAGTACAAGACTCTTACCTATACGGAATTGTTTCCTGCTCATCTGTAGCAGTGCAGGGGCTAAGACTAATTCTTGTGTCCCTTTGTTTTCTCCTCAGTGAGCTGGAAGAGTCTCTGCTGGTGCTGCCGTTCTCCTATGTCCCTGACCTGCTCAGACTCTTCAATGAATATATTCACCTGGGTTCAGAAGTTGAACTCCTGTGCCGAGCACTCCTGTTCCTGCTCAAGTAAGTCTGTCATCTGCCCAGACATCTGCTAGTCTTACTTCAGGTGCTATTGCTGTCCAGAAACTGGACTCGAGGAAGCCCTAACGGGGCTCTGGTCAGTAGTGGGTCTGCTGGTTCCTCTGGGCGCCTCATGCTGGTGTATGTCATGAGCTCGCTTTGAGCCAGTTACGTGAACAGAGAGGTACTGCTTGCTCCTATGCTGCGTCAGGGCTTTGGGACAGCACGGAGTTTGGGAATATACCCTCTTTCCTGGAGCTGCAAAGATGATGTTGCTTGCTGCAAACACATGTAGCATAAAAGCGTGGGGAAAATTTGGGCTTTTTCGTATGTCTCTGGGACTGAAGCTCTTGGAAAGCATCCTTGGGAATAAAGATGTGGTCTCTGCAGGAGACCAAGAATCACTGCAGCCTGCAGCAAATGGTGTGTGGGAATAGATGGGTCAGATGAAGAGTGTTGGCATGTCCAGATGGGGTTGCTGGTTCCAGTCTTGCAAGGCTCATTGGTATGAAAGATCCTGCAACAGGGCTGAAATGGCACTGTTCACTGACACAGAGTCACTGTAGAGGCCATGTCCTCTGAGAGAGCCTCAGAGAGGCCTTGAATCTTCAACATAAAGGAGAAGCTTCTGAAAATAGCTTTTTCCAGATAAATCTGCCCATGCCTGTTACATAAGGCTGCTCTGGAGCAGCCTGGTTTAAGAAAAATCCTGTGTCCAGAACATAGAGAGGCTCAGGAGAGGGCCTTCCTGGTGTTTCCAAAGAACAGTGCTGCAATACATCACTGCCTGCTTTGTTCCCAGGATACATTTTGGGCAGATCACAAGCAATCACATGCTGGTGACAGTGATAGAAGATCTGAAGAAAACCACCATCTCGAGAGTCAGTGAGGCCCGGGTGAGTGTCGCACCCTCCTCCCCTTTTCCAGAATGGGCTAGTGTCTGGGAGCATTTGCTGTCTGTGGTGTCCAGTGGGAAGGTTAGTTGGGGGTCTGAGCTCATTTCACCACCCTCCTGCGCAAATAGGTTGCCTTTTCCTTGTGTTCTTCTTGCTGTGAGAATACTCAGTGATTACCCTGTGCTTATGCTCCCTTCCTCATTTACTCTTTTCTTCGATCTGTGTATTTGGGCTCACTAGTTTCTGAACATGTAGGCGGTAGATAAACTCACTACTTGTTTGGGCTTTTCAGCGGGCTAATAGTCTCTCACATAGCGCATACTGTGCTGGTGTCTTCTCAGAGGCAACTTCGGGTGCCTGCTGTCAACTTGTCTTTCAGAAAATACAGTGGATTATAGCTCCTCTCAAGAGAGAACTGTGGGGAACAAGTGCAGGACTGAATGTTCTCCTACTTAGATGAAGTTTACATTTAAATAATGTTGCTTTATTTAAATCTGTGGATTGTCTTGCTTTGATCATTTCTTAGTAGAGGGAAGCCAGTGCAGGACCTTCTGCCCCCTAACAAGCTTGAGATGCACCTGTCTGGTAATGGTGCTGGTCTGTCTCTACAGGATGTGCTGGGATTCAACATGGCAGGGCTCCAGTACCTGAAGAGGGAGATTGAGGCCAAGGATGAGGTGACATTTTTTGCTGATGCTACTGACCGTTTTGAGGAGAAGAAGAGGAAGAGGAAGAAGAAAGAGAAGATGATTCTTGCAGTGCTCTAGCATTTGCTGCCCATGACCCAGAGCACCCGGATGTGTTCGTGTAACCTCGGTGCTGGCCATGGAAGTGTTGTTGTGGCTGAACATCTGTACTGATGTCCGCTGACTGGGACCAAGTCTGTCACCTCCCCATGTGGTATAACCTAGCATATAAACTCCAACTCAGAATGGTTGTCTCTGAGACGAACTCTCTGTAGTCTGCTGAAAATGTATGCATTTGAACTATTTCTGAGGTGGCTGTCAAAGGTACATGCTTTCCTTCAGCGGAATGCCTGTTAGAAATGGACTCGGTTTCTCCTGCGGAAGAGATCCGCTTGCTCTGGCAGCGCTGACTCAATGGAGTGGGTCCAGCACGTGGACTGCTGCTGAGACCATGCCCTCTCTGGGGAAAACAGCTGACAATACTTTTCACTGTTCTGGTATGCTTTTTAGAGGGACAGAGAAAAACATGGCTGCACTGCATTAAAGACATATTTATATATGCTTTATGAGACAACTTTGTTCACGGAGTTTTGTCCTGATAGTTCTTCAGTAGAGCCTCAGCTGCTTCTCCCCGTGTGTCAGTTCTCAGAGGATTTTTTTCACAGAGAATGAAATCTTTGGGAGCAAATGAAAGGGCTGCCATCCAGGATGGTGCTGTTCTGTAGGGCTGGCAGACCAAGCATGAGAATTGTGACTTGTTTGCACTGTACTTGCTCCAGTTTTTAGAAATTGCACTGAATTGTAGCAATATTGTATTGGTCCTCTATCAGATAAAATGATTTATTTTCACAGCAGGGCAGTGGGGCAGGATAATGTGAGCAGATCTCTGCTGCCCTTAGTAAGTTACTGGTTTGTGGTACGTGCTGTCTTTTTTTACCAGTAATGACA
Source organism: Buceros rhinoceros silvestris (assembly GCF_000710305.1). Taxonomy (NCBI): domain Eukaryota; kingdom Metazoa; phylum Chordata; class Aves; order Bucerotiformes; family Bucerotidae; genus Buceros; species Buceros rhinoceros. The sequence continues at coordinate 23,496 of NW_010429604.1, forward strand.
GGTTTGCTGGATGTGGTAGGGGCTTCCGGGTACTTTGCTGACTGTTGGACTTACAGATCTGACTCAGGTACTCAAAGCTGGACTTCTTTCTAACTTGAGCTTCATATGGATTTTTAATTGCATCCCAGTTGTTACTGACTATTCTCTTTGACTTCGGTTCTCTATGACTAGCGGTTATGCACAAGGTGAACAGTTTAGTTTGCCAATCTTTTGGCAGCACCTCAAGTATAAGAACCACACCTCACAGAGAATAACTGCTGTCAGTAAGTAACTTTGTTGGGGGGCTGCTGGTTCACTTGCTTCTTTAGAGTCTGGGTAATTTACAGCAGCACTTGTGTCCCAGTTCCAGGAGATGGGTCTCAGACTCTTTATGGAAATAGCAGCCTTCATACAGATCTGCTAGTGGTTTCCAGGTGCCTCTGTAGTTTTGTATGTGTCCAGATATGGGTGAGACTTGTGAGCAAACAGCTCCACTCAAACGTATCTATCTCCATCCTGTCCTATGCTCTTCTGTTCTATTCTATCATTCTATGCCTTTACTTCTCCTGAAGGAGACCCTCATAAGAGCAATTACTGCAGTGGGAAGGAGAGGAGGCACTGCAGGATGATGGATTGTGTTGGTAACAGCTGACATCTTGTATCCATGTCAGCAGCTGCTGAAATGGGCTTGCCCACTGGGAAAAAAAAGAAAGAAAAGTGTTACAAATGAAGGGGAGGTTCGTGACACCACAGTGCACCTTCAGCAGCGATGAGTAAAGAGAGAGACACCAAAACCAGGTACCGAAAGGGGAAGGCTGACTCTGTGCCTCTGAGCGAGGTGCTCTTGTTTACCTTGATGCCAGGGAGATAAATGTTACAAAACTTACATAACCACCTGCTGTTTGAGGATCCCCTGGAAGGCCTGGGAGAAGAAACATGGCCACAGGTGCACGTGAACTTGGCGACTGATGGCAAAGATGTAGATGGTGGTATACTAGAATGACTTGGGATGCAGAGTCATCTTCTCGTGGTGATGACAGGTGTCTCCTTTGATACAAGTGGAATTCTTTCCCCTTTCTCTCTGTTGACTGTCATTGGGATTTGGGAAGACAAAAATCTTCGGAAGACAAAAGGTCTTTGTGGTGGTTGAAAGTGGTTGTCCTGTTTCCATAGGTGCTGACATGGGCTTTCCTTCTGGTTCTCTGATTCGTATTGCTTGTGACCAGTCTCTACTGGCAAGAGCAGCCTGCCTCTGTGTGCAGAATGCGCTTCCAAGGGGACTGATGAAGGGCTTTTGGCTATGTCTGCAGAAAACCGAAAGCATCAGGGCGGAAACCAGCAGAGTCAGTAGCAAAATCATTAGCGTTAGAGAATCCTGAATCAAGCTTGACACTGCTGCTCGCGGTGTTTTCTCATCTGTGGGTAGGGCTTAAGCAACGTCCACAGCTGGGTGTCTGTTTTGGCATCTTCCTGAGCTGGCTTTCAGCGTTGGTGATTCAGAGTTGACGGACAAAGAATCATCTCCGGTGGGGTAGTGGAAAACACCACTGAAATGCTTGAACAGCTACTGAGGTAGCTCAGAATTCTGCTATCTTTGGGTACCTCATCTTGACCTTTCTTAGGTGAAATGTGCTGGATTTGCAAACCTGTGCAGGAAAGCACTTGCAAATACAGGGCCAATTTAAAATGTGCATCATTAGAATATGTGTCTCACTTAATGGTGTGGATGGGAGGGTCCAAAACTGGCGTTCCTGTTTCACACCGGTGAAAGCTATTATTTAATCATCTCCAGTTACGGGATTCTCAGTCACTGTAAAATGGTGAGAGAACAAGTTATCTGCATGTGTCAAGGAAAATTCCCCATCTCTTTAGAAAGTCACATGCTGGAAAAAGGATAAAGCACAGGAAAGCACCTTGTTGGAAATTAATTCATAAAAGGAAAGCAGAACTGCTCTTGGATACACAAATAAATACGGTGTCTCACAAAGAGGCCGAGATGTGTCTTTTAGTCACTACCGCCTAAGTAGGAACAAAGCAGGGGAAAAAAAGGCCGTCTCTAAGTGTCTCAGTGTTCCGCTGTGGAGAGATGTGCATGTGAGCATTTGAAGATGATGAGGACATAAGAAGAATCCCTCTCTGTCAATCCCTCTGCTAAGTGTAACTCTGTGTACTCATAATCCCTGTCTGGTGTCTGCAGCTGATCAAAGGCAGGTGAACAGAGGGGAAGTTAACCCTCCGAGTGTGAAAGCAAACAGAAACTTGTGAATTAGAAGACCAGAGCAGATCAGCAGCCCTTTCTTAAAGAATCACGGCTGACTTCAGTGAAACCTGCTGCAAGCTCAGTACTTAAGATTTCAACATGGGTTATAGAAACCTAACACCTTTAAAAACCAAAATAAACCTACTGGGAACCATTCAGCACTCTTCTGGAGTGCAGAGTATCAAACGCTGGGGTTGAAATACAGTAATCTTTCCACTGTTTGTGTTTCAGACATCCATGTCAGAAGGGTGTGCAACTTTTGGACCATCCTTCCCATTAAGAGGGGACAGACCAAGTATTTATTCACATCATTAATCTGATTAAACAAGTGAAAAAAGCTACATTGGGATGTTTCCATAACGTTGGGCTAAAGTTTGGGTATTTCAGTATTGCCAATCTTTTATTCTTCTAGGGCTCTGATCTGTAGTGAGAGAGATAATTAACATGAAAGGAAAAAAAAAAACCACCACCCCGAAGCCCAGCTCTACCTTTGTACAGTTGTTGAAGCAAACCCAGAAATTACATCCATACCCTTTGCAAGTGTGTGATATTGCACTGTGATATTGCTGTGGACTGGCTTTAGTAGAATTGGCCTCTACTCTTGCTGTTGGAAGGGAACAACATGAGAAAGGGCTTCAAACAGATTAAGAGTTTGCTTTTGTTTCACGCATTGTGGCATAAAAATCACAACCGTGAGTTCAGGATGATGGTGAGTCTACTTAGGAATACTGAAGGCTTTCATGGGCAGCTTCCTATGGGGTGTTTGAGTATATTAAGAGAATCTTTGTGAAATGTTTTAAATACAAATGAGAAATAACCAAGAAAATATAAATGAAATATGACTAAGTTTGCCCAGGTGATACTTCATCAGTGATTTTTGCTTGTTGATCTCTACTAGGAGGTGTGGCAGCTATGGTTAGCTGGATTAGCCATGTGGGAGAATACCATGCAGTTAATTTCTCTCCACTTGGAGCTTTTAATGGGACATGACACTGATCAGAATTTCTCACTGAAATGTAAACAGCTCAGTGAGTACTTACCGTCCATTTCAACCTGAAGTGAGAGATGTTTGTCTAAATTGCCTTCACTGATGAGCTCCAAGCTGTAAGCCCCTAAGCTGGGAGGCATTCGATTTGCTGTTCTTCTAGACTATAATTGCATGTTCCTCTGGGTGTAAAATTCCACAAAGGTAAGAAGATGATAATTAACAGGAAAAAAAAAAGCTATGTTTAGTGTACTCTGGGCAGTCCTAGAGCAGATGCAGCAGTCAGAGGTGCATGTCTCTGCAGAGTTTTTATTGCGAACTGACTGATGCTTTTCTTTTTTCTCCAGAGGAAAGGAAATGATACAGCTGGGATTTCTTTACTGACTTGTCAGATAACATGGCAGACTTACAGATGTAAAAGTTGAAAGAAAAAGATGATGTCAGTGTTACATGTATCAGGCAAATGGGGACTTTTGAGCTCAGGACAGAAGAAACATCCATAGGGTTTATTAACTGTCACCATCAATTGTATCGTAAAGCGCCTTAGTTGATACAGGCGAGATGAAACACCAGCCTAATATTAAATATCTTGGCTGCTGGTTTGAGGAGAAATTCCCAGTAAGACTTTCTTGTTGGCAGGGTAGACTTATCTGTTCCTCACATAGTCTGATTCTCTATGGTTACAGAAATGGGCTGTGTGAAACTGTGTGCAGGGGGTTGTGTGTGCTTGGACTTGTCATGTTCAGGTTGCCCTGTCTATCTGTAAGACTCCTGTCCCTTATTAGACTTGCGCCTATTCGTGTCAAAGGGTCACCAGTAATACTTGATTTTAGAAAGTGAAGAGTGTTAAAGAGAGGCTTAACTGCAATAAATCCAGCCTCCTGCTGCCACAAGACTCAACGACCTGTTTAATGTAGAGACAGTCACTGAAGGATTTGGGATAGGACTGGGGAGGCTCTGCTCTGAGTGTCTGCACTAAGCTGAGCAGTTGTAGTAAACTGTAAAGCTCTTCTAGTGAGTTCTTTGGTTAATGTCATCCAGTGCTTTTTCTTGTCTCATCATGCCTGTGTGATGTGAAAGTGACAGCTTTGCTGTCAGTTGCATGAGGTTTGATGAGGTGGATTAGAAGCCAAGAGGAGGTGAAACAACCGTACTTTAATTTATGTCTGTTATCACTGCATCCAGTACTTATATTAACTAGAAAGCTTTCGGGGTAATGTAATCCAGAACCGTGGCTTGGGGCTTGTAGGAACCTCCCGGACTGTTGCTGCCATTCCACCCTGGGGGTATCCTTGTGGGCGGCATTCATAAATGTCCTTGGTTAACACAGGTGGAATATCGTGTTAAGGATCTAACCAATTCTGTACATTTATGCAACTAAAATAATGTATGTGGAGGCTGGAATGAAATCTGGAAATAAGGCTGTGAAACAACCTGCACCTGGACTACTACACTCACCTCAAACAAAAGATCAGGTGAAATACTGGGGAAGGGCACATATTTTGGAGGCTGGTCTGCCACTGTGTGTCTGAGGACTGAGAACAGAGCAGGAGCTGGTTTTGCGGCTGTGCCACCAGTCCTGTCTGGCTCAGATCCACAGTAATAGGCATGAAAGACTCTTCTGGGTCACTGTGATGTAAATTTGGGGAGCTTCAATGTCACCTTTGGAGCGTATACAGCCTCAATGGAGCTGCTGTTAGTACTCCGGGCAGTCACGGACGACCCTGCAGTTCTCCACTCCTACCAGGAATGGAGTCTCTGATCTGTTTTGATGCACCTTGCCTTTTATAGGTTGCCAGTAAGACCTCTTCTTGGAAAGTGGAAATCTGAAGTCAAACAGAACTTCACCCTTTTTTCTGAACTTGTCCTTAAAAAAAGCCTGTAATTTTAGCTTAAAAAAATGTTATATTTTCTGGAGCACAAGGGAAAG
>NW_010429604.1:28735-52316 GCF_000710305.1 Buceros rhinoceros silvestris
AAAGAGAAATAATAGTTCTTGACTTTGCTGTTTTCTTTTACTCTACCCTCTGTCCTCCATTAAACAACTGAAAAGCCCACTGAACCCACACTGGGCCAATTTCTGACAGCATTCATGGACTTCTGTGCTTGCCTCTCTGTTGACACAAGGATTGTCTCATTTATCTGTTTAGTATCCAGATGATACATGATTTTGTTGCTCATGAGGCATGCTATGCCTTATGCTATCATAGGTTAAAAAATGTTATAAAGGATTTCCATTGAGGGTTGTGGAAAAGAGTTCCTATTATTTTAATTTATTATTTTAAAACCGTATCTTTTTGACCTTATCATTCTTCCTTTCCCCACTTTTCAAAACCTCTGGTGTAAATTGCTTTTGGTGCCAGAATCTTAAAATTGTTCATTATTTGTGCTTTTGAAAACACCCATTTGTGTGTTTCTGAAAAGGACAGTAAAGCTTGCTACCTCAGCAGCCTGCACTGGAAACGATGCTTAAGGCTCCTGACGGGTGGACAGTCCCCAGGGTTGATGCTAGAAGGCGTGTGTGGGAAGACAACAAAGGATATTTGCTCTCACAGGCAGGAGAAGAGTCTCTGTTTCTGTTAATATTTCAATATCATGGGAAAAATCTTCAAGGCCACCAGTATCTTCCCCTCCAGTTACCGTGGCAAAAATCTCTATCTCCAGTTCAACCTGCAAGCCTGCTGCCACCTAGGAGAGACAGAGGATTACTTGAGGTAAGGTGCATGTTTAATACATAATCCCCTCCAGCAGTACTTGGAGCTGGTTCTTGTTCTGCGTTATCTGATGAAATTAAAGACTTAATGCCCAGCACACGTGACTGTGCTTTCCAGTTACCCAGTATCTGTTTCACTAGGAAGGTCTGTACACAAAACAGTGTCTCTTCATATTACAGTTTGAAAGAAAACTGCCACATGTTTGCATTTTTTCCCCCTTAAATTTTCTTTTAGGTTCCAGAGGGGAAAAAAGGAATTGGAACAACTGGGAGAGAATCAAAAAAAGAGGTGGTTGATGCCCTGTGCCTATCAATGTTTAAAAGGCATTTGGACAAATCCCTTAATACCATGCTTTAACTTCTGGTTAGTCATGAAGCGGTCAGGCAGTTGGACCATGATTGTTGTAGGTCCCTTCCAACTGAAATGTAATATTCTACTTTAAAATGAATATAGAGGTAGGGAGGAAAGGGAGATACAAAAGATAGGGATGTGTAGAGAGGAAAATAGAATGGAAATTATTCCAGCCATCCATCTGGATTTCTGTAAGGCCTTTGACGTGGTCCACGACAATATCCTTCTCTCTAAATTGGAGGGATATGGATTTGGTGGGTGGACTGTTTGGTGGATAACAAATTGGTTGGATGGTCACAGCCAGCAGGTAGTAGTCAATGGCCTGATGTCCAGATGGAGATCGGTGACAAATGGTGTCCCTCAGGGGTCTGTACTGGGACCAGTGCTGTTTGATATATTCATCAATGACATAGACAGTGGGATCAAGTGCACCCTCAGCTAGTTTGCAGGTGACACCAAGGTGGGCGGTCCAGTTGACACACCAGAGGGACGGGATGCCATCCAGAGGGACCTGGGCAAGTTGGAAAAGTGGACTTGTGTGAATCTCGTGAGGTTCCATGAGGCCAAGTGCAAGGTCCTGCAGCTGGCTGGGGCAATCGCCACTACCAATACAGGCTAGGGGACAAGGGGATTGGGAGCAGCCCTGCCAAGAACCACTTGGGCGTACTGGTGAATGAAAAGCTGGACATGAGCCAACAATATGTGCTTGCAGCCTTCTGTATCCTGGGCTGCATCAAAAGTAGTGCGGCCAGCAGGTTGAGGGAGGTGACTCTGTCCCTCTGCTCCACTCTGGTGAGACCTCACCTGGAGTACCGTGTCCAGCTCTGGAGTCCTCAGCACAAGAAGGACATGAACCTGTTGGAGCTGGTCCAGAGGAGGGCCACAAAAATGGTCCGAGGGCTGGAACACCTCTGCTGTGAGGACAGGCTGAGAGAGTTGGGGTTGTTCAGCCTGGAGAAGACTCTGGGGAGACCTTATGGCAGCCTTTCACTACTTTAAGGGGGCTTATAAAGAAGATGGGGACAGTCTTTTTTAGCGGGGCCTGTTGCGACAGGACAAGGGATGATGTTTTTAAACTAAAAGAGGGGAGATTTAGACTAGGTATAAGGAAGAAATTTTTTACAATGAGGGTGGTGAAACACTGGCACAGGCTGCCCGGATAGGTGCAGGTAGGTAGGTGCTCCACTGCTGGAAACATTTATGATCAGATTTGACAGAGCTCTAAGCAACCTGATCTAGTTGAAGATGTCCCTGCTCACAGCAAAGGGGTTGGACTAGATGACCTTTAAAGGTCCCTTCCAACCCAATCTACTCTATGATTTTAATTACTGAGTTGTGGCTAGGGCTCTGGACTAGGAGGTTTAATTTGCATTCTGGCGCTGCCTCCTTGCACAAGGCATTGCTTCCTGATTCCATGTTTGTAAAAGCATTGCAAGGTTATTACCTGAATGTTGTGGGAATACTGCCCAGCACAATATTTATTCAGATACAATACACAGGTCAGAGAGAGACTGAACAAAAGCAGGAAACAGGAAAGCTTCCCACTTAATGGGACAATTCCACATGGTATGGTGCTTTGCTAGATAAAACACTTAAGGTGGACAACAGTTCAAATCAGGAGAAGAAATGGTTGAGGCAAGAGTTTACTAGGTTCAACTCTTGAAGGTATCAGGACAGGAGATAAAGTCTAGGCATAAGATAGAGCACATACATCAAATACCCTAAATGATGGGAAAACTCAGAGGTAGTGGCAGAGTATCCCATTTGCTTCAAAAAAAAGCTCTCTTTAACCTCTGTGTTTGACCCTCTGCTTTCTGAACTTAATGTGTTTATCCCTGTGCATTTTGGCACAGGCTCTGAGAGATGCGGAGTGCACAGGGTGCTTGGTCGAAGGCAGCTGAGGGACAGTAGAAAGCAGTGTCACTTCAAATAACTAAGCAAATCATATACCCTGCCAGCTCTATTCCCAGAGAGCTGGTGCGAGAGGACCCATAGCTGGCCTCAGGGCCAGCTGAGTCTAGCAAAAACTAAAAGAACTTCTGTGTAACCTACAGGTCCTGGCGTGTACATCACTTTCAGTCCTGTGTGTGGAGGTGGTTGCTTCACCCGAAACCTGTCAAAAAGAGAAGAAAATCAGTTTGCCAGAAACTGTTTGAGGCGGGCAGAAGGGACTGCTGGAAAGCAGGCTGTCTGCTCTTCCTCTGCTTGTGCAAACAACAGCAGAATTTGTTAGCTCATCCTTCTCATCACAATGTACATCTTGGGCTTCTCGCCAAGCCTCAGGTTTCTAACAAAAATAACCGAAAAGGCAGATCAGTGGTCCAAAGTAAGTCTCCAAGGTCTCTCATTACGGTGCCTGGTCCCTACAACAGAATGTGAAACAGCAGCATTCTAAGCCTGCATACACAAAGGAAGCTGAAGTACAAATTATATCTTCTTGGCAAACACCTGTGTGTTGCACACCCGTAAGTCTTCAATCTTTATTTAATGTCCTTTGATATGATTGTACTGCAGAAGGCATGATAGTGGTATAAGTTTTATGAAGGTAATCTTCTTTCATTTCACAGTATCTGATAAAGCAGTAGTTTCATTTCTCACTGTTTCACATCTATGCAGCCCTTTTGTGCATGTAACTTCTACTCTTAAGATCTCTAAAGATCATTGGAGCAAAGATTACCACTTCTTTTAGCATAGCTCTGCTGTTTATCCCATGTTTTACACTTCCACCTGAAGACCAGTTACCACCATGCACTTGCAGCAGAAGCTGTTAAAGGCGCGGCAGTGGAAGAGGCATTCCTTGTATACGGCTCCATCTTAGGAAAACTGCCTGTCAATTCCTGCGCTTTCTTGGAGTGATGGCTGTTATGAGAAACTGGACTTGATTTTTGTCAGGAGGTCCCAACAAGTTCAGGCCATAGTATGGACAATTTGGAAGGCATATAGTTAACTACTGACTCTGTCACAGGGAAGTTTTGCCTTCAACGTGAGACAGACATGGCTTAGAATTGCCCACCATTGGCTATATCCCTGCCTTAAGTCACTTAGCTTTCCTCTCAAAGCATCAAGTAAAAGGCTTAAAAGATAAGCTGGATTTATCAGAATCATGGTGGGATTTTCCTTGATTGCCTACATAAAGTGCCCTAGCATGGGGAAAAAAAAAAAAAAAAAAGAGTAATGTGCAGATCTTGAGATGTTGGTATGTGACCTGCTGATTTATCATGGCATGCACTGAGATGCTTAAATGTGCATTAAAGGAAAAAATGTCTCCGAGGACATATTGAACTAGACAGACTGATTAAAAGAAAAAAATAATCTCTGCTATCCATCCTGATGGAAGAAGCTGTACAGTATTCTCTCACCTGGTCTTGAGCAGATTTCTGAAGTGCCTCGTTGGCTGAGTACTCACAAGAGATCATGATGATCCCAGGAGGGGACAAATGTCATAAATGTTTATTTCATTCTAGTGCTGTGGTACCATAGTAAAGAGATGCTGTGGCTGCTGAGACAGTGTTACTGTTAAACCTCTTTCAACTCTCTTTTTAAAAAGACAGCAAAGTGTAGGTCATCTTCATCCAGAAAAAGGAAGTTTAGCAGGTGCTTGCTTACGTGAAGAGCGCTCCAAAGAAACAGCATCCAGAAGCTGCAGCACATCAGGGCTGTGAGACTTGCACACTCAAGGCCAAGAATATTTAATGCCCTCCTTACTGTTTTCCCTAACTAGTACTAAAGTTGCAGGAAAAATCAGGGACTATTTATCACCAGTGCTAAGGAAAGAAACCAGCTTTTGAATGACTTAGATGTGACAGTAGGATGTTTATGTCCATGTTTTCAGTTAGCCTCCCTCTCCTAGGACCTGTGGGTCTAGCAGGAGTGGTCCAAGCCTGGCTTACTCTAAGTTTCTGAAAGAACAGTATGTAACTGTCCATTAGGACAAATGGATGAGATTGGCCTAAACAGCAGCTTTCAGTTAACTGCTAAGTAAACCAAGAACCCCTCCAGCTACAGGAGGTAACTTGAGGATAGGTGGGAGTGAGAGGCTGACACTGGAAAACTTTGGTGGGAATAGCTATCTTAGAACACAGGAATTTTAAAAGTTTGGTTTTGGCTTTGGGGTTTTTGAGCCACCAGAAATTAAAGCTTTCTACCATGTACTGCCATTCTGGAAACCATCTGGGGGGATTATAACCATTCAAATAAAGCTATTTTGAAGTGACAAACCTTAGGTGGATGCCCAGAAGCTGTAAAGACTTTAGAGACTGTTGTTGCAGTCTCTCCTTTAAGCTGAAAAGCAAGGTACGTACAGCACAGCTAAGGCAAGCGCAGTTGAGCAGACTGAGTGGGAGGAATACACTTTGCCCTCTCTCTGTCACATATATGGCACCTGGGAGGACAGGGGTCATAAGGACACCTTGTCTGAATGCCACTGAAGTAAAACGACCAGAACTGTGCTGGTGCAGGATTCGCTGAAGGAACATACTGTACAGTCAGTCAGAAGGGGAATTCTAGTACGGATGAGCAATCAAGCATTTTCTTACTGTATTTATATATTCTTTAAACTGCAGCTAGCTAAATATGACAATTTCTTGTGATTTGTCATGCAGGGCAAGGGACAATCTGCTGGACTGCAAACCTAGAAATGGACTTACTTATCCTCACCACTGGAACACAGTGCAATTCTGTTTTGTCCCACACACTGACAGGGGTGACACTGAGTAGGGGAAAGGTGTCCGGAAATAAAAGCTTTATTTCATCCTCATACTCTGCTTGTTCCTAGTGTCATCACTGGAGCTGTTTCTCAGTGCAGCTAAAGACGTGTCTGCCTGAATCACCGCTGTGACCATTTAGCTTGTCTGACTTGCAGCATCCAGCAACATTTCCTAAAGTCAAATGTAATACTGGTTACTATGAAAGAGTTTGGTCCCTGAACCTGAGAACTTCAATAAGAACCACTATTATCATCTGTGATGGGCCAGGACTATGCATACAGGACCTGTTGTTCCTTACTGCTTTCCATCTTCCTAATAACACTAAAGTATTTCTAGTATTATCTCTATTTCCTCTATCATCCATTCAGTCATTACCAAATGATTCCAAATATAAATATACATTTTGCTATATTAATCAGATCAGAAGGTTGACATTTAACATATGCATATTTGGACAGTTAAAAACCAAAGTACTAAAAATTTAGACTAACCTTGAGAAGTTCACACCAACATTCTTCAGGATAACAGTGGCTGCATAGGTGCAGCCTTCTTTTAGCACTCCAAGTGTCACTCGGGGTGGAATGAGGTGGAAGCCACTAAGATGCTGTCTTGTTGCAAGAGAAGATGTGTTGACCTTTCCCGCGACAGGATCTTCTATCTTTGCAAACAGAATTAAAATATTAGACAGAGAGAATTGGTCGCCATCAAGTTAGGTTCAGAGTTACTTAACCTACATTTGACTTCTGTCCACTGATCCTGAAGAATTTCAAAAGATGTACTAATCTGAGTAAAAACGGAAGAGGCCCTTTGAATATTGTCCTCAAATTTATACTGGTTTGTGTTATCAGACATATTAAGCCATTGAGATGTCTCAGGGGGTATGGGGAAAGCTCTGCTCTTGGAAATCAGAGCTTTCATGAGGGTGCTTGGTGCAGAACTATGCTTTTGGCATATGAGTTTTGTCCTAGCAGTTGAGAGGAAAGGTACTTTTAGAATTACCATTAAACTTACACATAAATTGCAACTGCTGTGTTTCAGTAAACAAATTCAAATCAAATTCAAATTTCAAAGTAAACAAATTCCAGAGGTCAAGATTTTATGCAAAACAGGTGACTGAGAGGATATTAATATTAACAAAAAATATGTTATTTTACCTTTTTATTTGGTATGGAGTTTGGTTTTGTCCCCTGAAGGGATGACGGTAATTTAACTTTCTCTTTTCTTGGCTGTCCTGCAGCATTCACCAGTAGACTCTGAACTTTGCACTGAAAGGGTGTCTTTTGTGATCTCGCAGCCTTGTTTAGGTCTGGAACGGAAAGATTTCCAAAAGCATGAAAAACTAAGCATCATATTCAGCCTAATCCTGAAGTTCTTGTTCAGATAAGAATTTCATTTTCTATGAAAGCATTTGATTAGCACAAGGACAGAAGAATTGGTCTCATTTTTATTTAAGAGGTCAAGAAAGGCATTAAGAAACCTGTAAGAGTAGCAAGTAATTAAAACTTGACTAAAAAGTAAAGTTGTACTGTAATTACTAGAACTAATTAGTTGGAAGCATCTCCGTGGAAACTTGCAGTGAAGATATAAGCACTTGTGTGAGTGATTAAAAACAGAAGGGGAGGTACAAAACCTCAAGTACTAAGGACTAAATCAAGGGTGTTAGTATTCTAAAGGCACGTCTGCACAGCATAATGTCTGGCTGGTCAAGTCAAATCTGTACGTCCACACAACAACAAATCCCAGCCCAGGCCCCAAAGCAGTACAGCTCCGCCAGCTACAACCAACTAGGAAACCTTGTGTCTGAGCAGGATTCGTTGTCTTGAATGCAACAATTCATTTATATGTATGAATGCTGTATGTTTCTGACTCTTGGTTTATCTTGGCTATCTTTTAATCTGTGAGCTATGTTCTACTGCATAATGGAGACAGACTGAGAGCGGGGGTGGCCAGAGCAACTTAGATTCTAATACAACTTATTTTGCTTGACAGCCTAGGACTCATACAGTTTACTGTAAAGTCTGATAACCGCTGACAGGAAAACAAAAGGCAATAATGGTGGTCATGGTGACCAGGGGTCAACCTCTATATCAATACTTTGTACAGAAGAGAATTATTTTTTTCTCAGTTTGGACTACAGGCACTGTCTAGCTGGAACGCTAAGTCTGGTCAGTTAATCCTCATGAAGAGGCAGAAATGTTATTTGAGGACAGCATCTTCTCTAGATTCCCCTCCTATTTCCAGACAACAGAACTGCAGGTGGTCGAGAGGGGCTTCCCATCTACACAGCAAATGGCCTAGAGCTTATAAAAAAAAGATAAGCTTGCACATTAGAAGAAAAACGCTAGCATTTCTTGTTTTGCCTAAAGGTAAGCAACATTAATGCTTTGATATTAGAAATTAGCATAGTTTTGCATCTCTCTCCACACATGCCCTCCCCCCCAAGTTGCTGTTTCATTCATTACCTATCCTGTGGCTCTGGAAGCACAGATGAGTACATCTGCCACAAGGTCTATGGATTATGCATAAATAACGGAGGAAATGTAGGAAGTTTGAAGGCAACAGATCTTGCAGAGCTCCACTACAAAGAAAGGGTATCAGTATGTGTGGAAGGGAAAGAAAAGAGAGAAGGGAAGCTGTAATTATGGGATCCAAGGATAGATTTTGCAAGTGTGCACTGCCAAAGCTCAGCTGGTGTGGCATTATGTGAAAACCAAAAGTCTGGGCTAACTAAAGCAGACTTGTGGTTCTCCAGTGGTGATCATCCATGGCTGTCACCACAAGCAGATGCATAAACAGGGTGAATGACAGTAGATGTAGGAAGGAAAGCAAAACTGAACAAGGATGTTTAAATGGCAAAGACCATTTAACCACAGCAAACTGTTCTAGAGTCTTCTGTTACAGGCCTTAATGGACAGAAAAAAAAATGGCTTGTACACTATTTTAGTAAAGAAATTACTTCCTGGCTTTGTCTGCAGTTCTACCATCCCCATCATTCCCCTGTTGATACAGCAGTCTCCTAGGGTGAAGGAAGGAACCTCTCCCATTAGTTTAATACCTTTCTCCATTTCTGCCAGTCTTGCAGATGATACTGAACAGACATAGGTGGATTTAAATTTCTATTGTAAATATTTTGTCAAGAGTTATAAGATAGATATTAACCTGATTTAAACTACATTCTGGAAGGCAGCTTTACCTGTTACACTGCTGGAACCTTCGTTTTGTTTGGAATGAGCCTGCAGCAGAAGGCCAGGTGAAGGTGAGGAATCACTCATGGTACTGAGACGTTCAGATGCTAAAAGGAAAATAATGGAATACTCTGACAGCTGTTCTTTGTAATCATTACAATTTTTATAAACGTGTGAAAAAAAAAAGAATCACAAAGTCTTTGTCACTTTATTTTAGACCATCTTTGAAAGCTCTCTACATAGCCATGAGAGGCTAGGTAAATTCTGCTCCACTGGGCAACAGGGATCAAAAATGTGTATCTTGTGATCAGTCATTTCATGTTCTCTGGCTAACTAACGGAGCAATAAGCCATAAAGAGCTAACAGATAGTCCAACACAGGTCTTCCACAACATGGTGATTGCAAAATGAAGAAATATGGGATTAACAGGTATCTGATAAAGCCCCACGGAGGACTGCTTTCCTGATACAATTCTTTGTTCTATGTGACTAAATCTCACGATGCACTTTCAGTAACCTGTCAGGGCTGCTTTTTGAACAGAAGTATTTCTCTCCATGCTGTAACACGTACATGTGGTCAGATAATGTTATCTTACTGTAATGTAATCTTTAACTGCAGTATGAAATGAGACAACTGGATAAAATAGGGAAGAAGATACTAAAATGATGCCAGACTAGATTACCTCTACTGGGTTTTTTGATCACCTCTAGAAGGAAATTCCCACTTTCTGTTGTTTGAACTGGAGGAAGTTCCATAGACAGTGCTTCCACATCAAGAAACTAGAGAAAAGTAAGAAAGACGGCTTAGGTCTCCCTAAACACTTAGAAAAAACCCAGCAGATACACCCCATTACTTGTCCTGCACCACCCCCTCCCCAACAAAAAAAAGAGAAAAAGAAAGAAAGGGGGTGCAAAGAAAACAAATAAACAGAACCAAAATGGTAACTATAAAAAAAGATATATATATATATAAGTATACCCCAGATTCTAAAGTACTTTTTTGAGTATTTTTTTGGCACTTAAAGCATTTATCAAGTAAGATTATGACAGGAAAGTTCACAAGGCCACCTTTAACCCAAGAGGGTTAGGTTTACTCATTCCCCTTCTAGTTAGCAGAGGGAGGTTTTTGAGGGATAAGTAAAAAGACCTGAGGTTCAGCTTCTGCTCTCAGACTTTTTGCGGAGTTTATGTAAGGAACCTACAGTTTGAACTCAATAAACATGTACCAACTCTAATATATGTTTCCTTTGACAAAGGTATATAATTCCTAGTATTAATTCTGCCATGATTGTCCTCTGTAATGGTTTCTTGAGATAAATTGAGGCTGAGAAGTAAACCCACAACTGTCTTTATGGGACTATGACAGAAACTACCTGGCCTAGCAAACTCATCCTGCTCCCTGCTACATTACCTTTTTTAGAAAAAACTCCTTGCCGAATTCTGATTCAAAATATGGAGGAATTATTTTGTTTCTTATTGCCATTAAGGACTTCTTTTCTTCATCAAGTTCTTTCCTAAGTAAGTTTTAATGTTGTTATAAAGGGAAAGAAAGAAACAAGCATTATAAGTGAGTTCACTCTGGTTTTCAGTATCACATTCGAAACATTGAGGAATGGAATTGATAAAGTCAAGTGGCATTTTTTCCTCCTAGTTAATCACATTGAGTGATATTCTTGTAATTAGAAATTTTCTCAGTGGTAGACCAAGAACAAGCTGGTCTGGCGTGCACAGACAACGTCCTCCTCATATATGGAGGATATGTTATATATTGAGGGGCTGATCAAAATGCATATGGACCGTGAGTTGGCTGCTACAACGAGATCTTCCTCAAAACATGCCCCAGTTCTCTAAATCTTGTGGAATATGGCTGAGACTGTCCAATAGTGTCTTTACAACCTTCCAACAGACATTTAAATCTTACAATTGGTATTTTGGATGCATTGCTACAATTTATAACACAAAATTTGTCTGATTTCCTTATTTTATCACAGAAAAACTTGATGGCTCTATGGATTCAGAAAAACCTGTTGAAAACTTCTGAAGGTTAAGATTCCCCAAAGTAAAGACCAGTTATGTTTTCAGCTTGCTTTAGTCCAGTTTTATACTCCTATAGTTTCACTGACTTGCAGGGTCTAATGTCAGCTATGAAATTAGAACTCTTAGTCACACTGAGCATTTTGACACTGGCTTTAGAACCAGAATTCCACCCGATGTTCTTGGGTGCCGGCCACTCTGATATATATATTTAAAGTAATTCTTTAAATAGTATGCAAAACAGTGTAAAAAAGCTATATTAAAATATAAACCTGAAATTATAAAAGGTTTTTTTGTCATGCAAGTCACAAAGTAATTAAGAACTAGTACAGAAGAGAACTTATTTTTCAACTGCTATTTAGCCTTTCACAAAAGTGAGAAGTTTCTGATCATAATACTAATCACCATTTCAAATTATTGTTTAATGTAAGAAATAGTGAATGACCTAAATAGCTGTCACCGTAGTAATTTTAATTCCATTGTGAACGAATGTATGTTACTGATAACATTCTCTATGTTAATACTAGTTCACGTATCAGGTTTTCTATTTCAAAATAAATTAAACACCTGGTTTTAGTTCTTTAAATTTAAATAGTCCTGCTTGAATAACACAAAGGAATTTGACATTCTGTCAGATTCACAAAGCCCTTTCCTCTAGAATTGAAAGTGATGATGGTTTTAATGCACAATGCTTAAATGAGAAGTTTTTGTGTGATACTAAGGAAGTATATAATGCAGCGATATAATTATGTCTCTCCATAGAATAAAAGTCTGCAAATTTACTTTCCAAAAGTCATATTTTCCTCTCAATTAATAGTGGCTTTGAGATTACTTCTATTTTTTTCAAATACTTTCATGAATTAACATATCTGCAGATTGAAATGCAGTGACTTTTGATTTACACCTGAGCAGAAATTCTCACAAAATTCATCTGACTGTGAAATGTACATCTTTAGCAACATATGCTGTTTCAAAGCATCTATATAGACTTTTTCTTGAACTCATCAAACAGCTTCACGATTCAGCAGTGGATAATTTTTTACAAATTTGAGAGCAAGTGAAATCAAGGGGATTAGAACTAAAATTGAGTGTCAGCCTTAAGTACAACTTTCAGTCTTACAAAGAATTTTACGTTTATACACACACACGCACACACACATTTCCTCCTGTAAAAGCACTTCCAATCTGAAGATTATAGCACCTGCCTCAGAACTCCCTTGAGAAATACTTTAAAAACAGGAAATTATAATACAGGTCATTCCCAAAGTGGAACGTTCAAATGTGGTGAAACAGGTCTTGTTTTAGTAAGGCACTGATTTTTAAGGTGAACCTAATATTAAGGTTCTGAATTTTAAGTTATAACAGTTTACCTGCTGTCCACATTTTACCTCTTAAAATGTCCTCTGAAATGCAGCTGCATTTCCAAGGTGTAAACCATGAGCATATCCTGCAGTTTGTAGTGCACTCCACAATGAAGTGGGGAGGGAAAGAAACCTCAACAATAAAGTGAGGAAGCTGCAGATGTGGTAGGTAAGCAAAGGGCCTGGAGTGATGAGAACAGAAGGTACATCCCCAAAACTGGGCTGAAGTGGGGTCACACCAAGCATTTGCATGTAATGAAGGAAATGCCTTCGGGACGGCATCACAAGGAAAGCTCTCAGACCCTTTCTGGGCAATCGGCACAGCTGGGTGCCTTTCTGAAATGCCTATTCACTGCTGCATGCAGCACAGGTTACAAACAGGAGGAATTAGAAGTCTTAGTGCACTTACGGGGCTATGACCTCATTGGTGTCACAGAGAAGCGGCAGTATAGGCCACATGAATGGAGTGCTGGGTGGATGGATACAAGCTCTTTAGGAAGGGCAGGCCAAGAAGGCATGGAGTAGAAGTTGCCCTGCATGTAAGACAGCAGCTGGAAAGCAAGGAGCTCTGCTTGGGATGGGTGATGAGCCAGCTGGGAGCTTAAATGTTAGGATTAGTGGGCAAACCAACATGGATGACGGTGTTGTGGGTGTCTGCTATAGACCAGCCAATCAGGAAGAAGAGATAGATGTGACTTTCTTCAGACAACTGGAGGAATACTCGTATTCATAATACTTGGTCCTCATCAAGGACTTAAGCCACACTGCCCACCACTGGAAAGCTGTTCTGCAGAGGACAACTCAGGAGTCCTGGCGGACACAAAATCGATCGTGAATCAACAATGTGCCCTTGCATCAAAGAACACCAGCAGAATCCTGGGCTGCTTGAGGAGGAGCATTGTCAGTAGGTCCTGAGAGGCAAACCTTACCCTTCTCACTCAGCACTGGTGAAGCCACGTGTGTACTGTGTCTGTTTCTGAGCTCCTTGATACACAAACCACAAAGATGGTTAAAGGCCTGGAGGGTCTTTCATTTGAAGAGACTGAGAGAGCTAAGACAGTTTCGCCTTGAGAAGCTTTGAAGCACCACCATATGATAGACATGTCTGGGGTTCTACTTGAAAAATCAGCTGGGATCTGTGGAATACCAAATCTTAACCTAAAACATTTGAAAATACTAATATAAATGATTTTCCATGCTGGTGGCAGAACCAAAAAACAGAACACAGGCTTCTCATTTAGGTCTGGTTTCCAACAGCATATGTTAAACAGTAAAACTGCTAGGTTTTGAAAAAAAGTAAGACAGACTCAAGCCATCCATTCAGCATTTCTGTTGCAGAAAGCATCCTATTATTTGCTAGCATACCATTGGACTGGCACGGTGCTTTCCAAAAGCAGACTTAAGTTGGCTTATAAAATAAATTACTTCCTGTCATATTAGTATTATTACCTGTGCTCTTCTAGTCTGCTCTGCCACTTAGACACTGGTGTTACTCCTTCTGGGCTGAATGACCAGGAACACAAAAGAAAAAGTAATGAAAATGAGAAAACAAGCATTATCTTCTATAAGCACAAAAATATTTGCAAGATAGCGCTGGAAAGAAAATGGTCTTTTTGAGAGCATGTCATGTCAGCATCTCAGGTGACTCCTCACTTGGGACTTCTATCGTTTGCACAAAATCTTTCACTCGTATCTGCATTTTTATTATATTATTCAATCAAAGAAACCCTCAAACTTTTCCAACAAACTTTAAAATATCTTTCAGATAAAGGAAGAGGCACAGAGGTACAAAATAATCTAGCAAAAGTGAGTAAAACATTGTGATACGTATCTAGAGATCGAGGTCCCAGTCCTCGGTGACAGTGAAGCACACGCCTTGCCTCTGTGCTTGGTTCCATTCTTTGTGTTATTTACATTTGCATTAGTTCTCACAGGTCTGGCCCACCTGAACCTCTGCCGCTGGCCCCCTCTTTGGATTGTGATTGTCTCCTCTGTGTGACACTGGTGACGAGAAGCCACTGCCTGTTCATACAGATCAGTTACGTGAGCTGCAAGGTAAAGAGTGTTACTGAATGTGCAAGTTCTGCTAAACATTGCTAAGTGTTATGACTAAAAAACATAAAAGGATATATTTTTAATGCATCTTTCTGTCATTTGATGAAAACCTAACAAACAGATTCCTTATTATTGTGAGGCAAGAGGCTGAAAGAACTTCATTCCAAAATCAAGTTCAGAACATTAACAGATAAGATATTAATTCAATTCAATGTAGAACGCACCAGAAACAGATTCAGTTCATACCCCCACCCTGTATTTCCTGAAATATTTCATATATTTTTTCAAGAGACAAATCAAATACCTACGAATAGGAAAAGTTGCTGAGATTCAGCCATTTTCTGACTGGGGACCAACATTCCAGGTCTGTATCTCCAGCTTTCAAGGATGTTTATTACTTTCATCTTTCTTAAGTTGTGCTTATTTGCGGCTGTGAAGCAGCCATAATCAACATTCTCATGGAATCAACTACTAGTTCAATATGTATAATGGAGGAAAGGGGGTCTTTCCATATTAAAAACTGTCTGGGGCTTTAATAGGTTCCCTGTCCTCTGAAATCTTTTATAAAATATGTGGCTTACTTCATGCCTTGAACCCAAACTGTGAGTCCAAAGAAATTTCCTTAGTTGAGAACAAATTTCTGTAGCAAAACTGAGGAGATTTGACAGATATAATCCCATTTGACTGTGAAAATATCCTTAGTGTTTCAGAGATTATGTAACCGCAAACTTCAGAACTTAAGGGTCAGCTTTTTCACCATAAAACATACTTTTCTTTTTCTGCTTTTTCTGGTTTTACCTCTTTAAAAGAGCTTTTCTTTCCCACCATCTTCTTAATTACTGTTACGTTAAAACTGCATTTCCACTTAAATCAGTAAACTGTACAACCAGCATTTGTTGCAGCAGCTTCCATTTACTTTGCACAGTGTGCTTTTTTTGCCAAGCAGAAATACTCTTGGCAAGGCAGGAAGGGCAGAAAAGGCTAGCATCACTCTGAGATTGAATACTACGGATTTTTCTGTGGAAAAGGATTTGGATATTTAAAGGAAGCAAACGTCTTAACTTTTATTTGTACACATTGAAAACTAATAAACGTTAACAAGTATCTTATGAAAACTTTAACAGAAATTCACAAGGGAAAGCTAATACATTGTTCTATCTTTTCCCTTAGGCAAGGTTAATGTAACCAAAACACATCATTGATTGAGATCAGATTTTCAAGTGTAATAAATAAACAGGACTCATCTATTTTCTTTGAAAAACTTATCTGAAAGTTGATACTTGTATAAAAGTAACCAAATACTGTCATAGTTCTTATACATAAGAAAACTCAATACATGTGGAAATGTGAGTCAAAATGCCAAACACACATGCCCAAACACAGGAATTATTTTTCAGAGGTACTGAATCATTGATGCTACCAAGTTCTAACCACCTGTGAAAATCACACAGAAGCACATACACAGCACATAGATAAATTCACCTTTATGTCCCTTCTTTAAAAATAATACTACAGTACTTTATAATTTACCACAGTATTTTAAAATTTTAAGAGATAGATAGATACTCAATTTTTATTACCTCTGTCATTGAGATCTTCAGATGACTTCTCCCAGTTAGGGAAGGACTGGAATGAAGAAGGAATAACTGTGACCACGTGAGAAACAGACCTCACAGCAACAGCATCATGTTCAAAGCATTTTTATCCTAAATAAGTGTTATCTGTCATCTCAGAACATGACTACAAGAATGAAAGTATTTCAGTGTGTTAGAAAATACAAGCTGGTGAAAAAGGAAATTAAGTATAATTTCCCTTGTCTAAACAAGTATTTGTTTCCTTCTTGATGACTGCTTCATGGATGGCTTTGTAATTTATATGATTGCTGCTTATTAAATCAACTAAGCCAATTCATAATCAAACTCAGATCTTTCTGCAAAGGATTTGAACTGGATCTAAAACTCATGGTCACAATATGAAGTCAAACAGGAAACACGTTCAGGAACTTGCAGGCTTTGTTACTGAAGAGCTCTCTTGTGGCTGGTTTACAATAAAGTGCTTAACGGGCACGAGACTCTCAACTAAGCTGTTTCCTTCATTTCCATGCTGTCCCTGAAGCAGTTAACTGGAAACCAGAGTTCCAGTGACCAAGTAGTCCAGGTTGTAACAGAGCTAGGAACAGTCGAAACTTGGGAGGAGTGTGAGACTGTTCCAAAGTCACAGCAGGTTTACAGTGAGAATCTACTGTTCAGAAAAGAACTGTCCAATGTGAAATCTGTACCAGGAAACGTCCTCATGGTAGCGAGGACAATCAACAGTAATTAGTCACTAGACAAGTTCATCGGAATCAAGCAGCATTTTTGATTCAGCACCTGGATCTCATCAAAGCAAATAAAGGTCTGTCTAGAGGACAGAGGCAGATGGATTTACTGATCAATGTTCCTCTCACCAGAAAAGCTGAGAGCTCCTTCCTGTTTTTTCACTATATACTGATCTCTACTCTCTTTTTGAGACTTGTATGTCACTTGCAAGTACGGAGGAAAAAATATATACAAAAGTTTGCAGTATCAAATAGGCATTAGTTGCAGCAAATTAAAATGCTAACTTGACTAAGAAGTTCAGAGACAGATTCTAGAATTACATTTTTTTTTTTTTTTTTAAGCTTGTACAGGAAAAAAACCCAGTAAAGTTAGAGATCTATCCAAAAAGCTAGGAAAAGGAAATTAACAACATTTAAAACTGGAAAGATCTCATTCCTAACGTTTTTGCATGTTGAGACAAGGTTTAAAAGGAGGGCTTAGGGCTAAGTTGATGTTTGTATGGGAGAATACGCTCACTTTAAAAAGGTTGGTAGATGATCTGGAAGTGAATATTTAAACTAACATGGCTAGCTCTTATTTTTCAAATGCCAGATTTTTCAATTCAGTATGTTTGAATTCACTACATGCATGTTATTTGAATAAGTGGAAATGAAAGTATTTCATAAATGAAACTAAAAAAGTGTTAATAACAACTAAAAATCTAACAAGTGAATTCACATCGTGTATTAAACTAAAGGAAGCTGTAGAAAACAAATTATTTAAAGAACTGAAATAGAGCAAACTGATCACTCTTTACATAAGATGGAAGCAATGTTTCTCTTATTTATCCTAATTCATTCCACCCACTTACGCTGCTTAAACTTTTCTGATCTTTGTTTACCACTCATCAGTTTCCTGACTACTACTGTTCCTTTTCCCATTTACTCGCCTCTCCCATTAACGATTCCCCTCCTTCTTTTTCCCCATGCTTTAATTATCTGTGCAAATTAGCAGAGTATATCTTCCAAAACAATCTAAATGCTGCTCAGCAGTAACAACAACATTCCTCCAGATTGTTTTTGGATTATCCCAAAAACAGGGTTTAAACTCTCTCTATGGAGGTGGCTGTGGTTGAAATACAAGTCTCCCCGCTGCAGCGAGAAACAGACGGGAAACGTTCTCATCCTAATGTAGGGGGATGTACACATTTCAGTAATTCCGGCCCGTGTGTTCGCAAATGTATAACTCCGTACAGCCAAACTCTTCAAATGTTTTGAGCATTGCTTCCCCAAATGGCAGTAGTGCCATTCAGCTCAACGTTGAGTGTGGCTCTGTTTTACCATTAAAGTACAGCAGAGCTGGCACTGTGCTATCCTCACATTTGCTATTTTATTAACGGATAATGATGTGTTTTAAGGCTGACACTTCCAATGTACACAACAGTTTTGCTGGGAAAAAGTAGTTCAAAATTGTATTTAAAATTGTGTTTTCTCACCGTAATCAGTTGGAAGAGACTTGCAGCATTCTCCTTTTCCTCTTCTGTTCTCGGATCTTTTACTTTCATATCTTCCAGCTCATTCTCCTGCTTTAAAATGTTGACTATATATTCCTGGTGGAAAATAGGAATATATATTGGTGAGAAAAACCAAGAAAGATGCAGATGTTTTCTTTGCAGAGGTAGACTTAAGGGTCACATAGATAAAGAGTTTGTATGGATGTATATGCTTTTTCTCAATGTCACAAAGGCTCCTTCTGTGTATTTGTGCGAATGGGTTATAGAGATAGCTAAAACGTTTGGATGAAGAAATAGTTTTTAAAAAACCCAACAGGTCAAAGAGAGAAGTACATGCTGAGAAAGTAACAGGTGAAAGCTTACCAAGGACTAATCAACTCTGAAGATTAGTGATACTGTTGAACCTGCAAGAATTAATATACTAAGGACACCAAGACTCTGCTGAATCTCTACCAGTCCAGTAGCACACATTAGAATCCATAACGAACTGTGTGACTTGGACAACACCCAACAGAATCTAGATGCCCCTAGTGTATCAGTGTGACCACCTGTTCTAGTAGGCAGATAGGTTTCACCTTTCAATGGTTGCACCAGCCAGGCAAGTACAAGTGAATATGCAAGTGTTTGCATAAGCTATGTGAGTGAACAAAGGAATATGTTGAGCAAAGAGCTGCTGTGAATAATAAAATTACATTATTAAGATCAGCTTAATGAATAAAAGGTGTTGTAACAAACATTCTTTGTGATCTGTATTTCTCTCCTGTTTGATCTCCTACTAGCGAAAAGGAAATTTACAACATCATAATTGAAAAATCAGGTTCAGAAAAAAAATCAGAAGCTGTTTTTAGACAGATGTTTACTTTGCCAGAATCACACTAAGTGCTACAGAAAAGAAGACTTCTGATTTCCCACACTACTTTATGCTTTAGAAGATCAGCTGGATGGAAGAAAAGTGTCCTTACAGAAGATTGTCTTAAAACACTGCTCTGTTAGAAAAACATGTGCAGTACAGAGCTTTATCAATAGACAAGGTTTGCAGAAGCAATCCATTTCTGGTTCCTGTTCTTTTTAATTCCTTTTTATCTCTTAAATCTTAAAGGAGATGGAGAAAGGAAGAATACCTTTTTCTTTAGATCTTGATTCAATTTTGACAAAGTATTTGGCTAAAGATTTAAGATACCTCTTTCTGGAAAAATCCTGAATTAAATATTGATTTATGAGCAATGAGAATACTTCCATTGCACATTAACACAACTATTACAAATGTTTTCTCAGTGCCAATAATTGCAATTCTTCCTTCCCAATGTAACAGCATTCTTCCTTCTCTCAATGGTCAATCTGATCTGGTCAATGGAGAGATTTACCTTGGAATTTTGGTGTGGAATCTTTTTTTATTATGGTGCCTTTAAAAGATCAGTATGCAAATCAAAGAATAATTTTTATATATGTATAGAGTGTAAAAGAGTAAAGTTTAATTCTGATAGGCTGACATGTCCCAAACATGCCAAGGCTGAACAACTGCCAGTGGTTTTCTATTGCAAGCATGTCTTCTTTGTTATGGAACATGGGGGAAAAAAGAAATCTAACTGGCTACAACATACATTCACAAATTTCATGTTGTTAACTTTAAAATTCAGTCTGCAATTCCACCATCAAAATATATTAAATGAATAAATTAGAGAGCACATATTTTTTTTATTCTCTAATTGGTCTCTAACCAGATCTGATCTCTAACCAGATCTTCAAAATACCTTCAAAGAGCATCTTCACAATATGAATTAAATCAGTGTTTTACACTAAAACTGATAAATATAAAGCTAGTGACAAGGATCAACCACAGAACTTTCTGATTTCATCTCAGAACACTTGCATGTGAGCTGTAGCTTGTACCTTGTCAGGAACTAGTCACTCATGACAGATGGACACACACTTTGTCAGGCTACACAGCTATTTGCTAGACATGGACAGAGAGACAGAACTCAGACTTGAACCTGGAAATGTTCTGTACCAATCTATGAAATCAAATACATAATCAAAACTAGAGTGTGTCTCAGTGACCTGGTCACCAAATTAAATGTAGAATTATGGTGGGTTAGACATTCTTGTACAACTTCATAGATTTAAGTTTTTCAGGCTTTGTGAAGGAAAACAAACCCTACACAAAGTAGAAGTGAAGTAATAGATATCAATATTGAGAGAAAGGAATTGTTAGCATATTATCTGTGATGTCTGGACTAGATCCCACATATTTGTGCAGAAAAGTAGGTTCCAAAAGTGATGAAAGAAAACCATTGAAGTGCTTCAGAAATACTCTTTTCTTAGAGCATCTGCCCATGTATGAAATACTGATTGTGCTTCAAAAGAAGCAGAATTTTTGTCTTGGGCATATAGAGTGCAAATCCATGTCACCCCATTAATCTGTTCTCTATCACTCAGTGGAATAATGAATAAATGCAATTGTACTACCTTGAGGGAAAGCTGCAGCTTTTCTCTTAGTTCATCACTGAGTGGCTCATACTGGAATAGCTGACGGATTTGCAGTTTATTAGGACATTTTCGTACAAGTCCTGGCAAACCCGACTGCTCTTTGGATCCAATGGAGAGACCCCTCCAACCACGTGTTCTGACTGAGGGATCTGTGATCTTCATCTGAACATAGACAGGAACAAGCAAAAAGAGAAAGAGTGACTGACTAAATGCAAACATTGCCAGCATGTGTCTCACATCCTCTCCTTATAGCATCATAGGTTGAGACAATAGTCAGTAGATTCTTGGGCATGATTTATCTATTCTAAAACTTTTTTTTATCTGGAAAGGTGAACTCCTGTTAAAATTGCTGTATCACCTTACTGAGAGCAGGAGAAGCCCAAGGTGATTACATTTTCCCTGATGCAGCCTGCCCCCTGATTTGCCTGCTTAACAAACTGGACTTATTAATGTCATATTGTTTAGAGCTCCATTTCCTCCCCAGTGACAAATATCTATAGCTTAAGCAGCAAAAGAAAATTTTGAAACAATTATACCTCAAGAGAAGAAAAGGTGTCCCAGGTCCTTGACTGAAGATCTGGAGGAACAATACTCTCCGGTTCTTTCTTCATTACCCAGAGGGAGGCTTCAGCCAAAGGGCGGAGGATAGTAATACTCAAAACATCTGGTTCAAAGGCACATTTTGGTAAGAATCAATACAAATCCAAAAATCCTGGACAAGTGTCTCAAACCTCCAGAAAAATATACTTACCTAAGTATAAAAAAACCTTATTATCAAGTGGGAAAACTCTGTGTAGAAATGTGATACTCATCGCTACAGATAATATGGGATCACTGAGGTCATTATAAAATAGTTGGATGAGTTTGGATCACTGAGGTGATTATAGGACAGCTGGACAACTTCAGATTACTCAGACCATGTTTAACAACAGACTGTCTATGGCACTTGCTTTGAGTCTTGGGAAACAGCTCAGTTGTATAGCGTGTGGAGTATCTCAAACAAGGAAAAGCAAACTTACGTATTGCTACTATGAGGTGGTTGGTGCCATGTACTATTGGCATCCCTTATTTCAGTCATATTTTCCCAGCTTCTTCATAACATATATTAATCCCTTCCAACAACCAGACTAAGGTCAATATCACAGTATCATTGTCTTCACTGAAGACTGTAATACAATAAAGGCTTTTCTATGATAAATGAATCTATGCATTTGGTAATTGTTTTTGCAAATTATGTCAGTTGTTTGTTCACTTATCACTTCACAGCGTCATTCAAATAATTCTCTGCTTTCCAGAGTTTTCCACAAGCTTCTTCTTCCCCATGCTTCGCTGCCAGAAGTGCGGGCACATCTCTACATGGGGAAAAACATTTCAAATTTTCCTGTCCAAATAAGAAACGGAAATTCTGACTCCACCTTTGTAATTACTGCTATTAGTTTGTCGGAAAAGAAATAAAATTTTCCTACGTGGAAGTTCTTCTACAGGATCCTGCAAGACAGCAGCAGTGGGATCACTATAGGCTTCAGCAAGATACTTGTGTACATCTCTGTTCCACAGGAGCTCAGTTCCAGAACCATCCGCATAGATGATGAAGAACCTACAAAGCCAATCGCACACATCGGATTGTATCTGGCATAGAAGGCAAGGTGTTGGCAGTGGGGGTCTCTCTGTGATGAGAGGCCAGGGTCTGCCCTGGGCTGGACAGATGGTCCCAGCCGGCTCCAACAGATCCCCCACAAGACACAGCTGAGGCCCTCAACCAAGATGCCTCAGGGAAAGTGTGTGTGAGAAACGGCAAAATGCCACAAAGGCAATGACAATTGAGGGAAAAAGTACAAGAAACAGCTGTGCAGACACTGAGGACAGAGAAGGAGGAGGGGGAGAAGGTGGTCCAGGCACTGGAGCAGATATTCCCTTGAAGCCTGTGGACAGGACCACACCAGTGAAGGCAGATATTTCCTGAAGGAACTGCAGCCTGTGGAGAGCACATGCTGGAGAAGGTTTAACCAAAAGGACTGCAGTCCATGTGAAGGACCTGTGATAAAGCAGGGGAACAGTGTGAGGAGAAAGAAGCAGAGAGGAGCTCTTACAGACTGATCGTAACTTCCCACCCCTGAGATGCTGGGATAGGGAGGAGGTAGAGGGGTCAGGAATGAGGCAGCAATGTTGAGCCTGAGAAAAAGAAGGGGTGCGGGTAGGAGTTTTAGTTTTAATCTTTGTTTCTCATCATCCAACTCTATTTTAATTGGCAATGAATTTAATTAGTTTTCCCCAAGCTGAATCTGTTTTGCCTGTGATGGTAATTGGAAAGTGATCTCCCTGATTTTATCTTGACCTGTAACCTTTTGAATCTTATTTTCCTCCCTTGTCCTGTTGAGGAGGAGGAGTGAGAGAGCAGCTGAGTGGGCATTTGGCAGCTGGCCGAGGTCAACCCACCAAATCCAATGGCTTTCAAATCGGCTTTTCTAGATGACAAACATGAAAAAGTACTGTGATGACACGATGAGAAACTAGAACTCCAAGATGATGACAATAAATGTGCAAATACAGAGTACTGAACAAAGGAAGTGCAAATCTACAAACTCTGTACAAATATGCTGTAATGAAAAAAAAGGGTAAACCTACGAATCTAGTGCAGCTTACCTGGGGATATGCTCATCATAAGTGGTAGGTTCATTAACTTTCGGGAGTGTTGATGCTGAACTGTTTTCCTTGTTATCAGAGCTAGTGCTAGGAACACTCACAGATGTGCTGCCATCAGCCAAGACCTGTAATAGAATTATATAAAATTACTTCAGTTACATGATATATTTAAAACAGTAGCTTGCTGCTGAACTGTAACATGACCCAGCCCAGG
>NW_010429604.1:52436-60813 GCF_000710305.1 Buceros rhinoceros silvestris
AAAGAGATAGAAAAAACATCTTTCAGGCTGAGCAACTTTGAATTCACAGGAGAGAGATAAGAAGAAAACCGAAAAGATAGTGAAAAAAGTAAACCAAACATTTCTAGAAAGACATGCCATATTATAAATGCTAATATCATGTGCTGATATTTAATAAATCCTCAAGGATTGTTAGTTGTCAAAAGGGGCCATCCATGCTTACATTCCACCTTCAACACATATGTCTGCAGGCACCAACAAGCAACTTCACACAAAAATACTCACTTGCTGGTCAAGCCAGGTAACTATACTCATGTGTACTCAACTATACTGATGTACCTCTGTGAGGTATATACGTATCTATGTGTATACACTCCCCCCTCCCCCGCCCCAGATACACAAAAATATATACATAATTATATGTATGTATATATGCTAATACGTTAGTTAATAATTACACAGTACATACATACACATGGTTGTACATACAAACATAAATGTGTTTATGCATACAGGTGTGTGCATATATTCACTTATATATAGGTACATATACAGATTATATATTTATATCTATCTACTATTTCTTTTATGTATAGCGGGGTCCCTTTTTTAGGCATTTATTCTCTGAAAATATGATAATTTTACGATAATACTGAGTGAATTTCTACAGTATTTCCGTCTTCTGATTATTAACTTACATGCCATTAACATGTGCACACAAGGTATAACAATGGCTCTAATTCTTGGTGAGGTCAGTTGAAGGACAGATGTCTTTGGCAGACAGAGTTTAAACCAGGGTGATTCAAAGGCCAGTCCATGCAGTGAATCTGACACACTTAGTCCACAGCCATTTTGCTGTAGTCTTAGGTGTGACTAGGACAGAGGAAGAACCATTCCTATCACACCTGTACCTGGTTGCCATCCCTACTAACCATTAATCTCATCTTTCTTAGTACACTCCCACAAGATCACAGCTCCCACAATAACTTCAACTGCCCTGCAACCTCCTCAGCTTCCTTCCTTTGATCCCTAAGTATCAGCTGAGAAAAAGTAGGATGCGCTGACGCTGATGACAAACAGCTTTCTGTGCTGCTTTGGATTGCATTGATTTTGTAGGAATTTGATATCTTCAACATTTCTATCCTTCTGGTTGAGCAGTTCAAAATTTGTTAGGGAGAGATCGACATATATCATAGATTTATATAACCACTGTTTCTTCAGCCAAGTTCAAAACTGTATTATTATGCAATGTACAGGGGAACCTCAGTGCTATTTTGCAGGAATCTGGGAAAATGGTAATGATTACAATTGCAACAAAAGAAAGGATACTCTAAGCATGTAATAAATAGAATCTTTAATTAGAACCTTAATTAGAAAACAGTATGCAGGTCACAGACACTTAGATGATGTTTTCAAATCTCAAAGCTAAGTATTGACCTTGCTCAAAAGTATCTCTTAGGTGTGAAAGGATCGCAGCGCAAACAGTATGACTTTAAAGACTGAATTATTCCTTTTACAACAACATTTGCCTTACCAGGTAGATCAGAATGTTTCTATGGACCTTCTGAAAAGGAAATACCCTCTCTCATTTTTAATTGTCATTTATAGAGCTGTTTTTTTACTATAATACACACATACAATAAAATGCTAATTAAGGTCATTTTACAGGTGAGGTAAACTGTAGGCCATCTGTTTTATTTCAGTCGCTCTAAAAAATGGGAAATACCAAAAAAGGGAATTCCATCACATACTCAAAAACATTTCACAGACCTGAGCTAGCAGCCATTCCCTTCTGGCTAGATATGCTACTTTAAGAATTAACTATTGCCAGCTGACTTTGAGAGCTGTTTTTAAGGTAAAATTAGTTAAAATGCAGAAACTTGTTTCCTTCCATGTATTTTACCTTGAAAATATTTCCTTCGGGGTCCATCATCTCACAAATAGTGCTGGAAGTGTGTTTCATAATGTATCTCCCTGCTTGTTTCTCTCCTTCCTTGCTGATGAAATTGTCAACTTCATGAGTATAAATAACTGAGCAGTCTTCATCAATGAAAAGACAGCCTGTCTTGATGGGTAAAACCTAAGACAATAAAAAGGAAAGAGGTTCAGTCCTGAAAGGTGAAATTTTCATTTTAGAGGTACTATGAAAATGAAGAACAGATGCGAGTTAAGAGGAGAGCTTTCAGACCTTTACTACTGAATCATCCAGTTTTGAGGGGCTGAAGGGAGAGAAAGAAGGAAGATGAGGTCCAGGAGGTAGGCTGATGTTAGTCCCTGTAATATGTTTTTTAACTTTAGAAAATTCAAGATTGTGATTTAAATATACTACACAGTTATGAATTAATCTCTAAATACTGGCAGAGTATAAAAGTGATGGATTCACAGGGTTTGTGATGACTATAGAGTAGGGAGTTAATACAGTCCATGTGGGAGCTCCCGATGGCAGGGAACTTGGAACACAAACATAAATTTCACTGTCACAAACTGAAAATAATACCCACCTGATATGTTCCCTGTGGCTTCACTGTAATAGATGTCCCATCTCCAAAGATGGTACAACAGGAACCATCCTCACAATTTGTTTTAACAGTAGCAAACTCAGGATTCTCTACCTGCACACATTTCACCTTCTTTGTGGTGGCTTCCGAGGGTTCATCTAAGCGTAACAACAAAGTAACAAGAAGACAGGAGCACATGAACCATGGAAAGGTTTGCTTTTTCTCCAGTAAGGCCGGATCTTTATCTCCTCAGACAAAGGCCCTCATAAACTTCATAGCATCCTTTATCGTGTAATTATATGCTAGGTAAACAATATGCAACCTTCAAATTTCTGGACCGTGCACTCAATATAGGAAAGAAAATCCAACAGCAAAAAATGTCTGTAACCATCTGTGGCTGGCCAGGAGACTACACTTTAATTTACCAGGTACAGTACTAACTATAATGTTCTGGATATTTGTAACATACAAGCTGGATCACTGAAATTCTTTATGCCTGTAATACAAGCTCTAAGATGTAAAGAAATTCCTGTTCAGCAGCACAAATCTTGGAAAACAAATTAAACTGGTGTGTTAATCTGGCCATTGCCTCCCTATTGAATAGAGAGATCATAAAGGTCATTGTGGTGATTTTTAAAATCCCATCGGGATATATCCCTGAACATTTCCTGCTAATTGAATAATCTTTTCCTACACAACCAGAACTTCCTACTGTGTTTAGCACAACAGTCCAGACACCCACACAGTAAAAGTACACTTTCTGTTAATTAGAGAAGGCAGGACTTGTCCAGCACATGAACTGAGCATACAGAATATACTGCCAGCCAGAAGAAACACAGACGACCGTTAGTCCCACTTATTTCAAGCAAATCTAAGTTTCAGTTCTCTAGGTGTGGCATCTTCCACAGCCATATTCAATCAAATTTTCATGTGAGTCCATACATGAAAAGAAGGAAATTTGCTTGTTCATGACTAATTTTTGCACAGAATACTGCTGAAAAAAAGGCCAAGCAGACAAACGACAACGAGACTGCACTAGTGAATTTGTTTTCCAGGCTACTGGTATGAGCCTTCTTTAGTACGTATACGAATGTTCCCCTTTTGGTTTTACCTGATTCTTCACTATCTTCATGTACAGGTTCTTCACAGTTTTTATAAAAAGTTGTGATCCTAGTACCATCAGCATGTTCTACCACTCTGCTGCCATCCAGCTTCTCAACAATTACCACTTCATCATCTCGTACTGTCATAACCTGAAAGAATGACAGAATACTAATTGTATTAGTGCTGTAATACTTGTAACAGCAACAATACTAATACAAGGCATTATGCACTGAAACTCTGAAGAAGCTCGACTACTGCAACTTTATCTACTTCAGAGATCGAGGAATCACATTTTCTTCAAAATCTAAAGCTTTTGTATTAGTTACAGTGAAATAGCACAAGCTGTGGAATATGTGTTCAAAGAACAAATCCTACAATTTATGATGGCAGCCCTGTCTCTTAGCTTAGTAGACAGTGCTATGATAACACAAAAATAGTAATACCGTTCCATCAGCTGGGTTAGTTGCCTGATAGATTAAGAGTGGCTTCAGATCCATTCTCTTTGCTCCCTCAGTGCCCACTCGAATGCCTGACGGAGCTGTGGTTATCCAGGTTCCTGCCTGGTTCTCCTTAGGTTGCTCAGAATTAACCGGACCCTGAGCAGTACTTTCAAACAACTCATCCTTGTTTGGGTGTGACATACTGTTTCTGTCACTGCCTTTCCCTGTAGGAACAAAAGCTTCTGTATCAGATTTGGTATTCTCTAAGGTAAGACACAAAATCAGTAAAGTGAAGAGTTTCCGTGAGTATTGGTTTTGACAGATTTGAAAGAAGAACTATTTATCAGGCTGGAGGAAAATTACATGTACTGTTACCCAAAGGTGTATGACACAGAAAAAGTAAACAGCATGGTAATGACAGGTTATTACTATACATTATTATACATGATGGGACTATCAATGGAGAAGAAAATCTGAATGGATTACAGAAAAAAAAAGCATGCAAAACTCTCCCACGAGCTTGAGGATTAAAGTAATAGGAATTTGATACAGCCTATTAGAATAAAATTTAATGCAAAGAGGAATCAAAATAATTTATGCTTCAGACAAGTTTGAAACAGCAGAAGAAAAGAAAGACTGGGAGGTGTCATCCATACAGAATGACGACAAGTTATCATTGTGAAAATACAGTGACAAAAAAGGCAAACAATCCTATGGTGCATCAGAAACAAACAGGATGGAGATTCCATTGTGAAAGCTAACAGAGGGATCTTATTAAGAATGTGTTGGAGAACTCTGGTGTCCCATATTCAAGAAAAGGAACTTAGACTAAGGGTATGCAAAAGACAACAGTATAGCCCAGAAAGGAGGTAGTCTTACAGCATACACATCCTAGAAAAAAAACAAAACAAAACAAAAAAATACAAAAAGAAATGAAACTTTTCACTATAAATTTGTTAAGACTAAGCGGTAGAGAGGGAAGGTGAAAAGGAAACAGATCATAAAATAATGGATAAAGAATGAAAGATATACAGTGGCCATAGATACTGAGACTGAGAATCAGAAGATGGTTTGTCAGGGAAGTTCTTAAACACCCTTTCAGTTATCCTAAGGAATATCCTAAGAACAAGAACTGGAATTGACGACTTGAAAGTCTCTTTTTGAGACACTTTT
This sequence comes from Buceros rhinoceros silvestris, assembly GCF_000710305.1. Taxonomy (NCBI): domain Eukaryota; kingdom Metazoa; phylum Chordata; class Aves; order Bucerotiformes; family Bucerotidae; genus Buceros; species Buceros rhinoceros. The sequence continues at coordinate 57,631 of NW_010429604.1, forward strand.
CTCTTTGGCAGCAATTTTTATTGACATACTTCCAGTATATTATATGTTAATATTATGTCAGGTCATAATTATGCTTTGCACTAAGGAGCACTGACAGTGATCTTGGACTACAATCTGAGGTATGAAGTAAACTTTTATTTGGTTCTTTCTCAGCACAAGTCCATACAAACACTTAATAATGACCAATAGTAGGTGCCTCTGCGAGAGAAGCGTTCTCCATACCAAGACTAAAACTGTAACACCTAAATAACAATTTGACACTCTGTCACTGATGCAGTTACTGATGCATATCCTTTTACTTTAATGAGTCCTAGTTGTTAGAAGAAAAAGAAACCTGCAGTAGGAGAGAAATTTGATACGAAGACAACAAATTAGCAGTGTGCAGCAGCTAGCATTTTCACACCGGCAGAATTTTCAGACTAAAGAAATATGCCCTTTATTAAGTATCATTAGCCCTGCTAATCCAGTCCAAAACACTGGAAATGTTACCTTTTGTAGTGCTGGTCTCAGGTGAAGGCTTTGATTCTCTTAACAGCTGTACATTATTTAGAATTGTGGGTGGTGGTAGAACAGGGCCAGAATCAGGACTTCTACTTATTGTGCCATCAGCAAAAAGAATCTACAGCAATCAAGGACATCCTAGAGGTTAAAATCTCTTCAAACACCTATTTTAATTCTCAGAAGAATGTGTCACAAATGCAATAGTCAAAAAGAATGGACTGCTAATTGCTGCAGTTTACATATATATTTAACAAGCACTTTATTTAGTAACAAACAGGCATTATAAAGGAAACAATAAAGATTTTTCTTTGGCTATTTAAGTGGTCAAAGCTTGATGACTGTTTTTGTTGTAGCAGTGGTAATGCATCTGTATCACCATATTGATCAGTATTCAGGTATTCCACATGTCTAGCATTGCTGTTAATTTTTCAGCTAATCAAAAATCTGTTAATCAAAACAGCTAACAAAAAAGAAGTCATGGTCATTTATCTTATTATAGCTGGTTTCTGAGATCTGTTGTCCATTACACTCAACTCTTGATACCTATGCTCCCTGTGTGGCCAGGAACAATTGTCCCTGAATTCATTTACAGTACAGATGTTCTAGGGAGAAGGCAGTATAATGTGGAAATCAAATGAACAGCATATAGAAACATCTTAAGAGTCACAGTTACTGACGGGTAATTAACTATTACTTTATTCTGAATGATCATCTATAAGCCAGACATTCTTGATGAGTTGCAAACATTAAGTTAACATAAAGAAGGATGCAGTCAATCTACTTCTAAAAAGACAATGGTACAATCACACTCGGTGCATAAGATCTATCTTCTGTCAGGAGACAGCATATTGAGACTATGTAGACGTGCAGCAGGTAGCTCCTTTGCATGCTTCTGAAATGGTATGTTTCTCAGAAATCCTTGTTTGAAATCGAATGTAATGAATTAAAGAACTTGTACTAGAAGAAAAAACTTGAGGAAATAAGGAATTATTTGACATTTTATGAGTCAAAACAGATGACTTGTCACCTGTTTGCTAACTACATGTAGTGTCTTAGACTTTAAAAATGTATTTGATTGTAGATTGATTACAGTATCTGCAAAGACGGTGTCGAGCTTACAGCACCTAAAACGAACCAGAATTCTGGGCAATGTAAATATGTGTAAACAAAGAAGGTACTTAGGAATTTAAAATCTTTTAGATGAAAATTTATGTGTCTGCAGGACTGAAGAACAGTTCAAGTCCTTTTCTGGATCCTATACGATGATTTACACAACTAAAAAAATATATGGAAGCTTCTGTGTTGGCAAAACCACACAAAGCCCAATTAATGCACACTTCAGATGTTTCAGTCCAGAAAGGTCATTCTCAAAACCATGTTCAACTATTTCCTAATCTCAAAATTGACTAAAATATTCACACGCCTAAAATTTTCATCATTAAAACTTCCTAGTGCCTTAAGATCTTATTCTGAACAAAGCCAAGAGCATTTCAGTCTTTATATGGCTGCATTAATCAGTGGTTACTTAACTCCTTCATTTACAAACTGGACACTTCTCTATCTCAGGTGACAAGCATAAGTTCAACGGTAATCACACATGCAGGCTGCTTTCAATGAATTCTACTAAACATACCTGGGTAGATCCATCCATCATGTACTTTATGACAGTTCCTTGACTGGTGATGACTCTTGACACCTCTTGTTCTGATTGCCTTGCCACAGATGTATATAGACGGGAGTTCTTTACCTTTTGAGGATAACTCTGCCTAACCAGAATTTCCAGAGAAGTCTGCTTGGCTTGTTCTCTTTTGGCGTCTTCGTGCTTTATTTCACCTTCTGTAACCTCACGTTCCTTCACTCCACTTTCCATAACCTCTTCCTCCTTCGCTCCATTTGCTTTGGCCTCACCTTTCTCAATCTCCTCTTCCTTGGCTTCGTCTGCTTTGGCCTCATTTTTATTTACCACCTCTTTCTCAGCTTCAGCCGTAGCAGCTTCACCTTTTGAATCTGAAAGCAAATTCTGAATTACTTAATACTGCATAGTACACATTCAAGCAGTGCTAAACACCCAGCATCATGGTGGCTACAGAAGGTACACAACTTCAGGTGAGTAAGACTAACCTGCCTTGGCTTACTCGGTAAACAGAGTAAGGTACAGACTCTGTTTTTCAGGCAACATTCAAAGCAGTCATCAACTAAGAAACTCTGTATCCTTCTATGAAGATGTTTATCTTTCCAAATGAAAATAAGAAAAATTTGAAGATGAATTTCTTACAAATGCTCAACTTTCGAAAAACTGGCATTAGGTCAGAGGAATTTCCTAACTGCCCGTAAAGGTGAAAAAAGTCACTGAGTTTCACCAAGTTTCAGCTCGTATAGAAACTGAAATTAGATATTTTGTCTCCTTGAATAAATAAGGTTTTCAGATTAAATTATAGCAGCATGTTGAGTGCACCAAGGAGTATAATTATGGTAGTTGTGTCAAGAGACTACAAGCACGTGTCTGTAATTGCTCTGTTCACCTCAACTACTCAGCATTTCAACTTAAGCTCCTTGCCAAACTATGTATGTTTGAAAGCCTCTTGCATCTTCTTTACTTCATACCAGATTGGTCAGAGCACGTTTACTCTTAACTGGCAAAATCTGCCAAGCTGGCTGCATCTGCCTACCTTACTAGTAGGG
>NW_010429604.1:60879-63795 GCF_000710305.1 Buceros rhinoceros silvestris
AAAATCTGCCAACTGGGCTGCATCGGCCTACCTTACTAGTATGGAAAGAGATGTGAACATCCCACTTGTCAGGCCACACTTGGATTACTGTGCCCAGACCTTACTGTTCCCACAATTCAAGAAAGACGTGGAAAAGACTGGAGAGGATCCAAAGGAAGACCACAGAGATGATAAAAGGGCTGGAGTACCCGTGCCTCTGAGGCTGAAGGAGTTAGATCTATTCTCTCTGCAGAACATTCACAGGGGACCTCATCACAGTATTCCAATACTTAAAGGGAAGCTGCAAAGAAGACAGAAGCTCTTTCTTTACAAGGAGCCACATGGAAAAGACAATGGACAATGGCTACAAGCTGTGACAAATGTGACTCCCATCTACAAGAAGGGCCAAAAGTAGAATCTAGGGAACTACAGGCCTGTCAGTCTGACCTAAGTGTCAGTGAAGGTTATGGAGCAGATCATCCTGAGTGCCATTATCACACAGGACAACCAGGTGATCAGGCCCAGTCAACATGGATTTATGAAAGGCAGGTCTTGCTTGACTAACCTGACAAAGTGACCCCCTTAGCGGATGAGGGAAAGGCTGTGGACATTGTCTACCTAGACCTGAGTATAGCTTTTAACACTATTTCTCACAACATTCTTCTGGTGAAACTGGCTGCTCATGGCTTAGATATGTGCACGCTTCACTGGGTAAAAAACTAGCCGAATGGCTGGGCCCAAAGAATTGCGGTGAATGGAGTTCTATCCAGTTGGTGGCCAGACACAAGTGGTGTTCCCCAGGGCTCAGTATTAGGGCCTGTTCTCTTTAATATCTTTATCAACAATGTGGATGAGGGAATTGAGTGTACCCTCAGTAAGTTTGCAGATGACACCAAGTTAGGCGAGTGTGTTGATCTGCTTGAAGGTCGGGAGGCTCTACAGAGGGATTTGGAGAGCCTGGATTGATGTTCCAAGGCCATTGGTATGAGGTTCAACAAGGCCAAGTCCTGCACTTGGGTCACAACAACCCCCTGCAACACTACACATGTGGCAAAGAGTGGCTGGAAAGCTGCCCAGTGGAAAAGAACCTGGGGGTGTTGGTTGACAGCCAGCTGAAGACAAGCCAGCAATGTGCCCAGGTGGGCAAGAAGGCCAACGGCATCCTGGCTTGTATCAGCAACAAGCATGGCCAGCAGCAGCAGGGAAGTGATTGTCCCCTTGACTTGGCACCAGTGAGGCCATGCCTTGAGTACTGTGTTCAGTTTTGGGTCAGTCACTACAAGAAGGACATTGAGGTGCTGGAGCGTGTCCAGAGAAGGGCAATGAAGCTGGTGAAAGGTCTAGAGAACAAGTCCTGTGAGGAGCAGCTGAGTGAACTGGGGTTGTTTAGCCTGGAAAAAGGAGGCTGAGGGCAGACCTTATCACTCTACAACTCCCTGAAAGGAGGTTGTAGTGAGGTGGCGTCAGTCCCTTCTCCCAAGTAAGAAGCAATAGGACGAGAGGAATTGGCCTCAAGTCGCATCAGGGGAAGATTAGGCTTGATATTAGGAAAAATTTCTTCTCTGATAGGGTCACTAAGCATTGGAACAGTCTGCCCAGGGAAGCAGTGGAGTCACCATCCCTGGAGGTATTTAAAAAATGTATAGGTGTGGTGCTTGGAGACATGGTTTAGTGGTCACCGGGCAGTGCAGGGTGAATGGTTGGACTCGACGATCTTAAAGGTCTCTTCCAGCCAAAATGACTCTGTGATTCTAAACTGCACTGGAAGAAGTTACATCTCAATACAAGAAAGTATTTTTTTTTTTTTACACTGAGAACAATCATTCAATGGAACGACTTCCCCAGCAACATGATAGAGATCACAGTTTTGATATTAAAAGGAAAGAGATGTTTGAGCTGAAAAATGAGGGATGCTTTTACTAGCAATTCAAGTCTATGTGGCCCAAAAAAACCCCAAATTTCAAGACATTCCTCTCTCACATGATTATAAACTTGTCCTGGGTTCTTGTGTACCACACTACATTTATTAATGCTATTTATTATAATTTCTCATTTTTTATTAATTTATATACACTGTTCTTACCACTTGGCTGGTTTCTAAGAGGTACGTTGTTTCACCAGTTGCCAGGAAGACAAAATGATTCTACTGTTTTTTCAGGCAACAGCTCACACATAGGATGTATTGGAATTACTGCTAGCATGTACTCTGTGCATGTAATAAATCTGGTTTATTCCTGGATATGGGCACCTCTGCAGTTGTGCTGATCTCTTTCCACATACTCAATAACTCCAAGACAGCCTGGGCTGTACAGGTTTTTTGTATGTAACTATTAAACGGCATTTGTAGGTAGCTGTTTTTAAAATTGACCAGGTGACAACAGCAATATTCACATTTGTCTGCTTCAAAACCTAATGGCATGACTACAACTCCCCAAGATTTACTGCAGTTTACAGTATGCAAAGATGAACCTCATACTGGTTTTCAAAAACACTGGGAAACAGAATCACTGCAGAAGGACATGTCAAGCACAGAAACTATATACCCTATCAGTCTTCAAAAGGAACTCAATGATAAGGGCAGAAAGGCTTATTATGACAGTCTTTTAAGTACTGGAAGGCAAAGGACTTAAGTGAAATAATTCCTATTTGAGACTCCATCACAGCATGGGTTAGTTTTGTTAACTATTCTTACCATTGAAAAATGGGTATAACTTAAATCTAGTATAAGTATTGCTTTTCAGTTTCAAGCCCCTGAAATACGTAATACCTTTGTAAACCATCTTTACAAGCTATCACCGAAATCCAGTTTCCTTGTGCTTCCAGACTAGCCCCAGTCACTCCTTTGATCTTTTCTTTGGCAATTAAATTGAGTTCTCTGGTGACACGAGCTCACTGTAAGATACATCTTCCAATACTTTAATAATTCCTGTCACTCTT
>NW_010429604.1:63888-98015 GCF_000710305.1 Buceros rhinoceros silvestris
TCTTTCCTGAATCTTTCAAAATATGAACATCTTATCTTGTGGATTTAAGAACAGTACATATGATTCCAAAGGAGGTAACATAACATAGAGGTAACACAACAATCTTCCTGTTATCACTCAAGATTCCTTGACATGCATGTAAGAATTGAATCTGTTAATTTTTTTGCTTAGCATTTGAATATACATGCATATTCAACTGATGATCCAACATGACTTGCAAATGCTTTTTAGGGTTGCTGCCTTTCTGCCCCCAATCTGTTATATCCAACAACTTCCAATTCTAGATTTTACATTTGTTTGAATTAAAACACATTATTTATGTTGCAAATACTATTAAATAGACATTATGACAGACTTAGCAATCTGAGACATTAAAAAACTCGTATTGATACATCTAAACCCATCAAGGCTGAAATATTTTTTTTCTGTAACTTTAAGTTCTTTTATACTCCTTACTTTGCAGTGGCTCAGAAAACGAACCTCCAAGACTTTCACCAAGGAAAGTTAATACTAGTCCATTGGGACAGGAGACGTTCAAACTTGGGAAAGCAGGAGCATTTGGCATCACTTGTGTTTGGGAAGTTGATTCTTCCATTTCCATCTATGGAAGGAAACATGAATTAGTTTTATTCCACATCTCAAAAGAATAAAGAAAAAATTAAGACTACAGATTTCAGTTGTTTCAAAATATTCTTTAAAAAAGTTCTACCACTTATTTTTAATATTTTGAGAGTTTATGGATTCTGAAGGGAAAACGTTAGCTTATTTTCTTTGACTATTTTCTTTGCTATTTTCTTTCATTTCTCTATTAACTCTTGAAGAACAACACTTCCTATCCATTAATTTTGCTGAGTCATTATGCTGTCACAGTGTCACGATGAGATGACAATAAATGGACAACGTGAAGCAAAAGAGTGTGAAATAATTCTTGAAGTTGCACATTTCAGTTATTTTACCTATAATCATTAAAAAAGCACAAAATAGGAGTAGAGCAGTACTTCCAGTCTACTGCAAATACAGCACTGACTTGAAAAGGGGAGAGGAAGGAATGTCTGGCTGTCAAAACATGTAATCCTCCTTGCCCAGCTCTGTAGTGGAAATTGTTCTGATGACTACAAAAGATGAGGTTGACCTACAGAATGTCTGTACGCCCTAGAACATCTGGAAAAAATACCACAACAGCCCCTTTGATGTCATCAAAGACCTATGTGACAATGATCTACACTATACCAGCAGTCACACAATTAAAACACTTGGGTTTCAGATAGAGGTTACAGAGAGAACCTGTCCTGGTATTAACCCATATTCTTGACTTTTATGAACAGAAATATAGGGGAAAATTGGCAGATGTTTTGCCAGTTGTTTTTCAGCATAGAGATGCTGTATATTTTATGGTTATTTTACATAGTATTACTGGGTAATTAATCTCAATGTCCTCATAGTCACAAGATCATGGGGTAGAAGTCACAGAACAGCGCAGAAGTAACTCAGTTGTCATCTACTTCTCCCTGTCTGTAAGTGTATCTTATAATATTATCTTATAATAAAATAATCAAGTGTACCTATATCACCAGAGGAAACTGTTAATGTAACCTATTCTAAAATTCACAGGGCTGGAGGTTTCCTGGTAATCTGTTCCAGTGCTTTACCTTGTTTTCCTATTGGTTAGCCTGAATCTCTCTTGCATAAAATTAGTTTACTTCTGATTATTTCTTCTGATTATATGGGCTAGCAAAAGTGATGATAGTGTCCCTTTAGCTCTTTACAGAAGGCTATTCAGTCTTTCCACTCCAGATCAAACAAACCTATGCCAAGTCTTTTAATCACAGGTCAAGTTTTCTAGACCTCTGATCTTTCTTGGTGCTTTCCTTAAAACTCTCCAGTGTGGCCTGTATTTTTCTTGCAGAGCAGTATCCATAAATGGAAACAGTACTTCAATGGAGGCCCTACCAGCCCTGAATGGAAAATAACTTCACATATTTAGCAGGCTATACTGCTGTTTATTCACCTCAGTGTCGTCTTAGCCCTTCTCACAGCAAGATGGCATTGTTGACTTATGTATAGCTTGTGATCCACTGCAACTCTCAGACCTTTCCCTGTAGAACTGTTATGGATAGAACTGTTACCCATTCTGTAAATATATATTATTTATATGTAATTGTAGAACCTAGCACTTACTCTTACTGAATTGCATCCTATTTTACAGACTATGTCCATGTGAATTTGTCAAGTTTGCATTTGATTCAAATCCTGTCCCTGAAAATACTTGCAGACTCAAACAGCCAGGTGCTGTATGCACTAATATGGATACTCTCTGTCTGAAGACAATCTAAACCAAACAGTAAAAAGCCTTTTGGAAGAAGAGGAGGAAATGAGATGTCCTCCCGAGAGAATTTTACTGGTAGGGGTATTTGTTTGTTTGTGCCACACAACTGCCATATGTTATGCTGAGTGCTCTTTGACAACCCTCTAAACCACTATCCATGCTCACGCTCTTTAAGTACCTAGCTGGACTTGTTGAAATTAGGTCAGCAGGACTTTGTGTGGATATGGACGGAATCCATGTTGAAACAAGAGCCACCGCATTACTTCATCCACTAGATATCACAGAAGCAGTGTAGGTACGTCATGTTTAAAGAGTCTTCCAAGGCTATTCCTTCAGCTCTCAGTTTGTGTACATTCTTCCTCTCATTTGCTTTGTAATGGAAGCTATCTCCTGTTTTCTAAGACACTTGCACTACATTTAACCTTTCAATTCCATATTACCCATTCTACCTCTTTGAACAGTTCAGCCTAGTTCTGTCAACTGAACTGTGACCTCCATTCAACCTCCCTTGCCAAAGGGAGCTGAGAAGATAACTTAATATCCTCTGGTGAGAACGCAGCAAAAATGTTTTTGAGAGAAGTGGTCAGAAGTAACCAGAGTAGACTAAAGACCAGTTTTCCAAGGCATTTCTGAAAAAGAAACATTCAGATCTTTAAATCACAAGGCGATGAACCTTTTCAAGGCAGTGCCCTAGGAAACGGTAACAGGAACTGAAGTAGAGTTTCATGAAATGCCACTGGAATTGGAAGCCACCACAGTTGGATGATCTAGTGTTAACTTTCCATGGAGAAAATTCTGAGGAACAGGACAAAATACGAAACAGTGCAGGAAAAGACAGCAGAATGGCAGACCTGGCACCACTTACATTCTTTACATATCACCCACCAGCCTATGGAATAAATACGGGTTAAAGGAAAACAATTAATCATTAAAATTATTTTATGCAGTAGATTGGACTTAAATTTGGCTCATGGTGACAACTGGGACATACTATTAGCAGTTCTTTCTGCATCCTTTTCAGCCATACTTGATCAAAGATGGAACCAAGTAAGGAGAAAATTATAACACACTACTATATACTTCAATTGTTTTTGCAGTTTGTCTGGAAACATATTAAGAACCACATAACAAGCATGTTTTCTAGAAATGCTACTCTTTTGTAACTTGATTAGGATAAAAGGGGTAGCCTTTTACCATAACTACCATTAAAGAATTATCCCAGGAAGCTTATTTTAGAGCATTAGTGTTACATAAAATAGTTTACAGACCTCATTGGTTTGTGTTCTAATTACAGCTATTTTCAGGAGATTATCCTTTCCTAAACTGAAACTGATAACTGAACTGGTTCTCAATACTATTCAGGTTCATTTCTGTCCTTCTTTTGTTTTGTATTTTGTGTCCATTCCTGGGACTGCAGGTTGAAGAAAAAAGTCAAAAAGGAAAGAAGCTAAATAATCCCAGATAGAAAAGTCCTGCATCCTCTTCCACCACCCTGCTATTATCTCCTCCCATATTTCTTTGAGAACTTTTAATGTAACTCATGCTCTGGCTGATCTGTGAGATCACTGAACAAACAAACCACCTGTAGTTGTCTACAAGATTCTGCCAATAGTTAGGTAATGACCTGAAACAAACTAGATTAGCAATTTTGCATCTGGGAACTGTGCCCATTTCTGAACTGATATGGACTTCCTCACTCACACACTTTAATGCCAAAATGCTTCTCACAGAGGTCTGCGGAAGATGTTCAAGATCACATGCTCTACATTTCTGAGGCACATGATCCTGGAATTCCTGTATTATTCTGCGCTAAGTATCCCGTAACAGAAATTCAGAATCTGCTTTTGAAATATCATCCATCCTTTCCAAAGACTTGTCCTGTGATAGAAGTATTCAGTTATAGGCAAAAGTAACTTCCCCAAGTTGCAAGTCTCTGGCTTGTGATCAGTTGGAAAGATCAAACTACTCTTGCAAAACTGTCTCCTCTAATTACCAGTTTGTTAGACTTTCCAATACAATTTGGAAAGCACAGAAAAGTTCTCCTTTCTAAAGGTTAAATGAAAAATTAATTTCTAGAGCAGTTCTAGTCTCTGAGATATTAGTAATGTAACAAGTGTAATTATAAAGCCAAAACTGACAAAAGTATGTGGACCATGGAAGACAGTGCTTTACATCATGGAGTCGTAAAGGCTATTGTGAAGGCTAGCTCCATGAACAGTTGCCAATAGGTACACCTGAGAACAACCGGAAGAGTAAAAAGTATCCTTAGAAGCACCATAAATTGCTAGGAATTTGTTACGGCACAGTTCAAAGCTCTCTGAGAAGAATATGTATTCCCATTACTTAAGTTTATGTATTTGAATTTTCATTTGTTTCTTTTCTGTGTTCATTGGGTAATGTCTATTCTCTCACCTTTCCTTCGTGCTTTACTGGGTCATCAGGTGGTGGAGGGCCTATTTTGCTATGACTTGCTTTTGAGGATGGCAGAGATTTTCTTGATTTTTGCTTGACGGACTTATCTTTTTTTCCTGAAGCTGATGTATCAGGAGAAACTATGGTCGGAGTATGAACAGAAGGGATGTTCAGAATTCTTGTCAAGTCAGGATCTACTTCATCTAAGGAAGGGAAAAGCAATTATTGTAAATGCAATCAAGTTTCAGAAATGTAGACGGCCACAAGTCATTTTTAACAAGATTTTGTACACCAAATTTTACCTTAGAAATAATAATCTCGGTGGGGGAGTTTACTATTTCAGATAGAGGAACTGAATATATCAAATTGTTTGGAAAATCTTTCCACGGACTGGCTACTCATCAGCCTAAAAGACATTTTGAAACTATGGTTTCCCCCAGGTTGTCACTCATCTTAGAAACAGAAAAATACAGTTTTTTAAATTCTTTTTTACCTTCAGAATATTTAGCTAGGTGGAGATATTTTGAGTCACTGTTGTTACGCTTTATCATGGGCTGATCTAGCGCAGACCAGCTCCAGCTGTTTTGCACTACATAGCTCTATTTTGCTACAATGATTGTGAAAGATTCTGATGATCTAGCTTGCTAAGAATCCTCCAGTTTTCAAAGGCCAAGCATTAGGGCAGCATGCTGAGCATGTTGACAGGAATTAGTCATGTTGTCTTCCAAAACAGTTTCTTGAAAACAAAATTAATACAAAGATTTTCTCTAAAACATTTATGTTTCAATGAGCTGACACTTCTCTTTAACCAGAAAACCCCTGTCACCTCTAACCTTAAAGTCTTTTTCAAAGACTTCTTTTAATCATCTTTTCTTGCTTGATATCAGCCTAAGTCCCAAACCAACAACTCATGAAATAGCATCTTGTTTCCCATCCAGACAATTTAAGCAATTGAATTCTTGTTTGTTTTGGATAACTTGTTACCCCAGATGTAGCAACTTATTATCCATATCTTAACCACACACATATAGGTAAGAACTAAAAACATCAGTGAGCAAAACGTGATGATCTCAGAAACTACCTTTTGAATCCCTTTTTGAAATAAATTTTGATTTGCTTAGTAGTTTCTACAAAGTATGAAGTTTAACGACAAGTCAGTCATTTCAAGGATGTCTTTAGGAAGACTTAGAAAAATCCTCTCCCTTGTTTTTTTTTGGTAAAATTACATTTTAATTCTGCTTCTTCCAAGTGAACAATATCATTTAATATGAAAACATCAGAATATGATACATCAAGCAAAGAAAAGTTAACTCAATGACAAACTGCAAGGCAGATCACATTCAGACAGAGAAGGAAAGAAGTGTATCTGGAAGCATGTTAATAGAACCATTCTGGTGTGAGATCATAACATTTTCTGTAATGAAAATGACGTGTTAGCATATTTTAATCTGAAAAAGACAAAAGACAGGCCTCACTGCTACTATACCCACTGTTTCCTGGAAAGTTCTGGCACAGTAGCTCTGCAGGTAAGAAAATGCAGAGGCCGTCTTAAAGTTCTAATTTACTAGAAAGGCTGCCTGCATGTTCATTTGCCTTATGGATGATTCTAGATTTATAGTAACTGCAAAGGTGACCCAAAATTTAATACTCTAATACTATAAGAAACCATGAGATTATCCGGTGATAGAGTCATATTTAGGAGTCTGTGGATAGAAAGCCTTTCATCTAAGTTTTTAAGCCTTCAGTCTGTTTTTGTCTTGGTGCCAGCATTAGAGAAACAGAGATATCTGAATACATCCCAAGACCTTTAGTCTGCAAAGGAAATTTAGATCACTGCAAAGATTTTTGAAATCTGTTTTCATAGCTGATACATAAGAATCTGATGCTTTGTTAGAGGGCTCTGCTTTCATGTACTGAATTTATGCTGCGTGGCTTTTACAGCTTATTGGGAGTCTGAGGAAAGGCAATCAAATCTGTTTTATTTTTAATACACTAGAGATAAAATTCTCAGTGAATTATATAAAACAGGAAAGTTTAAAATTCTTCATGGGGTCCATTCTGATACACATTATTAGACAGCATGGCCAAGGAATAAACAAGTAGTAGTACCCACATCCAGGTAGATGCTGAGTATAAACAGCTGACAAATAAACTTTGACAGAGCTAGTGCTCCACAGAGAAGCAGGATAGCTGAAATGAAGGCTTTTAAGGCAATTGTTCAATAAAATCATTACTGAATGTAATCCATCTTGTAAGGTAAGTATAAATATTGATGCGAATGCTGCAAACTGGGTGTAAGCAAGTTCTTATACATAGTGAGGGGAGCTATCCTTCACAGATACCCATGCTATGAAGTGGAGCATGCTCAGTTTCAGATGACACTACTTTCCCAAGTGCTGAATTTAGGAACAGAAGCTGTTATAGGCTCTTGACCCCTAAGGAAATTTCACCCTCCCCTTTACTGATTGCCCTGAAAAAATGAGAACATACTGTTTGAGGGTGGCAATGAAAAAAAGTGGATTGCTGAAACTGAGGGGAAATGTCCTAAGAAATTTTGAGAGACATGGGAAATTCCAGAGGACTGCCAGATCAAGGAAGGTTTCCTTCCTCCTTTACACACACAGAGATTTCTAGCACTTGCAGATGTACGCTCATCATTTTGTCAAGGCACAAAAAGCAAGTGCAAAGGTTCTGTAATACCCAGAGGCAAAAGCCATACAGGTGCTCAAGCAGTGCCAGATTCACCAAGTGATGAGGAGCTTACTTTTAACCCCAGCTGAAGGGGGTCTGAATTAAATTCTGGTCATGCTAGAGAAAACAAATAATAATTCAAACCTTAAATAAACATTAACATTTAACCAAGAAAAAAAAAGATGCATAAAGCTGGCAAACAGCCTGAGGCCTTCTGTCATCCTAGCATCCCTAAAAGGAAGATGGAAGAAAGAAAATGAGAAACACAATAAGAAAAATGAGAATTAGAGAGATTCCAGAAAATTATTTCAGTAATGCAGGGAAAATGAGTAATTTGCACCCAATTTAACCATTCAGTGCAGAGAAACTGCAGATTACATGGCATACCGTTCTATATTAGTAATGGATGGAATATGAGAATAGTCTAAGCCAAGACATTTCTGGTCAGAATTTTTCTGAGCGCTTACAATACAAACACCCACAAGGGGAATTAGGTATAAGCAAGCAATTGTAGAAAAACCTGCAAACAATCAAAGAATGCCAGTCAGCAGTGCTGCACTAAAGCTGAACATGGCAAAGGTTATTCTGATGTAGAATAGGATGCTCACGGTAATGTGAAAAATCCTGAACATCACAGCTGACACGTACGCATTTAATTAGACACATCTTTCTTCAGTGCCAAAATACAAGTTTTCACAGTCCACTACATTGTGAATGCTCTCTTGGCCCAAGTTTAAAAAGTCCTTTTTTTAGTAATTAATTTGTAAAATACATTTGAATAGTTAAGACTGAGTGTAAAGTTGCATGGTTTACCACAGTTCACACAAAGACGCATTCAATTAAATGTTTTTATATTTTAAGAGCTGAAAAACGCTGGGATTATTTTTTGATCAGAGGAGGGTTTCACTTTTATCCATATGATGGTTTCAGTGGCCTTTCAAATGCAATGGAAACAAAAAGCTCTTGGTAAAAGCAGATGCTATTTTCACTGTGGTTTTGTGAAGCAATTGCTTCCAGTTGGTGAATGTGATTACTGAAAGGCTGAGAGAAACCTCTCATTATGGCTGCACAACTGTAGCCTGAAGTCCAACTCCTGACATAAAATGAAAGTTCTATAATCACCTATATAAGTTTACAAAAATATTATTTCTTGGAAAACCAAGAATACTCCTCCACAAATCACATTTTCTTTGGCTCAAATTAATTGGCTGATTTTGCTGAGCTACTTAATAACAATACCTGCAAGTTTCTTCCTGCACAGCTCTGTTTTCACAGTCAGTAAAAAAGCATGGAGACCTCCCTCCATTTTGAACTCTAAATCATAGAATACTCCTGACAATGTAATCTCATCTCGAGCCTTGTTGAAAATTCACCACCATGCAGTAACTGCTGCCGAAAAAGGCAATATTCCATGCAGCAAATTACTGGGTTAAAGAGTGTATAAAGAAAAAAAAAAAAAAGAGAAAAGGATAATTTCCCCCTACGGTTCTCAAATATCCTCTTCTATTTGCTTACTTTACCTGCTGTCTCCCCTGTAGGTCCATAATAGCTCAGGGACAGCTGGATTCCATTTTCCAAGGTGGCTGAAAAAGATCCAAACTTGCTCACAGCTTTCTTTTGATTTTTCAGTTCTCCTTTAAAAAAAATTAGAACGAACTTTAAAGATCAACTCATACCAGAACCACCTGACCTGCAAACCAATGAATGCTGTGAACACTGACACGTCTACACGGATGACTAACCTGTAAAATAGATTAATATAGGACAGCGAAAACTTTATAATTCCCTTCATAGGCTAGCATATAAGAGTCCATTTTATGTAATACAGCTGTGATTTTTCATCTAGAAATTGCATTCTAATTAGCTAGGAGTGTAAAAAAAGGTTTAACAGCACAACTAATGAAAAGTCTTCGTGAATTTAAACAGGGAAAGACCCTAGTTCTGGAATCGAGGATCCTTGTTTCTGTTCCTTACTTGGCTGACAAGAGTGCTAAACTGCTCACTCCTGCCATGTGTGGCCTATGCTCTAATAGAAGTCACTGTCTCTCAAATGGTATCACAGGGACTGTACCCTGAGGAGAAAGGAAGAGAAAGGAGAAAAAGTTGAGAAATTAAGATCCAAAGATATGTCTCGCATTTGTGAAAGCGGATCAGGAGACAAGCTCACTTACAGGTGCAGGACAAGATGTCATGTTATCCTTGAAAAAAACCACACGAACTATGCAAGGTAACACCTCTGAGTCAGTGACACTGGATCCTACCTTGACGCTAGTTCAACTCTTACTGCCTTAAAGAAATGTTCTGCTGGGAAGAGGAAATCACTGGGATTTCCAATATGGATAACAGCTTCTTAAAACTGTGAGGAGCAGCAGAGGAGACTAATAAAAGAAGGTTAAGGCAAGCACCCAACACCTAGCCATCTCCCAGTTCTTTCATCAACAAGGCACACGTGCTCAGACCTTGTGTGCTCCTATTTACTGTCACTGCAATGTTCATTGGTGGCCTGCAGGATGCTGTTCAGCCATTCTGACCATATTAAAAGCTTACCTTTGTATCATTCAGCCACTGCCAAGTATCAGAGCGGACTGATTCTTCCCTTCCTTTCGGCCTTTCTATAAGGTACTCCTGTTCACACAGGAGGAAAGCTTCTCACTTGTGTGAGTAAACACAACTCGCCCCAGTTGCTAGTACACTGGTGATTGAAAGCACCATTGGCAGACCCCAGAATAATAAGGACTACTTTCATAAGGGCAGACACGAAACATCTCATCTGTGGAAAGGATGAAATTTTCTATTCAGGCAACCTACATTTACATCACTGGCAGCCGCTGAAGCCAAGGAGAGCAGCAAGAACAGGATGCTTTCTAACACTGATGAAGAAGAGAAGAACTAAAACACCTACAAAAAATTGTACTTTTCCAAGACTCTTCAGTTCAGTGAGAGTAATTCCATAGTGATTTTGGCAAACATATACACCGATTGTTACAGACTGGCTTCTTTCTTGGAAACACTCTCACTTGGGTTCAGAAAGGATTTGGATTCAATGCTTTCTGAGTGTTAGCAACACGTCAACCAGCAGTAGAAGCTGCTGAACTGCCTAAAGACCTGTTTCCACAGCAAAGATCTTGAGGGAGTCACGCTATGGCCATCTGACCCACAAAAGGAAGTCCAGTTCAAAAGGGAAACTTCACTTTCAAGGGCAGACATTTATTTTGGTCATAATGGACATGATTCAGTTTGCATCTTCTTATGCTTTCCCAGGCCACATTAAGATCTGAAGGAGTCCCTTTCTTAAGAAGAAAATTTTTTCTGTAAGGAATGGTGACTCTTCTCACTGATTTCCTTCCTTTGAAAAAGAGATTGGTGTGCATCTGTTGACCTGTACTGTGCTCCTATGTCTTAGTAAGAGCTATCGTCACAGTACTTAAGTCAGCCAACTGAATTTTACTTTTATTTATAGAACACTGATCTTATTTACAGAACACTGATCTTATTTACCCTCTGCCATTAGTAGGCATTTATTTTCTGTTAGTTGATAAGGTTTGCATCCAATTACTAAATATGTCAAACTATTAATTCTTTGTATCTGTGATGTCAATCCACTAACCCGGTCTAATTTCCTGTTCTTCACTAATTTCTTGTACTTTGATTTCTTCTAAATTTTTCTTGGGGTCTGTGATATAAACGAAGAAATTGTGGTTGTCTTTTATCACTTTCACCTTTACCAGTGTTAGACCTGCAAAGCAACAGAATACGTTATTGCTCCCAAGAGGCTTCAGAACCGCCCCACACCCAAAAAAGCCCTGCACCTGCAACTATAAAGCACACACACAAAAAAATTTCTCAGAGGTGGACCGAATTGCTTAGCAATCAAGAAGATCAAGAAGACAAAACCAAGCTTAGCTGAGTTTAGACTAAATATTCAAAACCTTCCTCAGATTACATCTGAGATGCTGCCGAATAATCCTGCTGCATAGATATACTGCATTTGACTGGACAAATTAGTGGAATATACATTTTTGAAATATTATGCATTGGTTATCATTGAACAGAAGAGTATGAACTGATATTTTTCCATCTCTAATTTTATGGTACTTTATCTATCAATTGTTAATATACCACAGGAAAATGCAAACATTAGTAGTGATAGAAGTTCATATGTAATTCCATGGTACTCTCACAATGTTTTTTAACTGTATTTTTTTACCACTGAGACATGAAAAAGCATTTATGGATTAAGAAATGATGCCATCAGTTAGTAACTGAGACAAAGCAAAGCATAAAGAATTAAAGAATCACCTTTTACAAACTCTATCTTCTCTACTTGAATCTGTCCTCCATCAGACGGGAAAAGATATTGATTGGTTCCTGATACTTGAACAAGATCCTCCCCTGTATTGTAGCCAAGGAACTGGAAAAACAAGTTTTAGATTATGTGTAAATGACAAAGGCAGAAGCCACAAAAGAGGTAAATGAAGCACAGACCATCAGGATCCCACTGTTCGGGTCAACATTTTTTGCTGAGGTACTTGACTAACGTAATAATGCAAAGCAAATACGTACCATGCTATTCTTACATAGAAATTTCTCAGTTACTAACTGAAGTAACTTGTTACACATCAGAGTAGAATCTGGTCCTTCAGTGGCATGAAGCCCTCACGGAAACTGAAGAATAGCAAGTAGACTGGTGGTTTAACATAAAAAGGGAGGGAAAGAACAATTCTGGCCAAGTACAAGGAGACAAGTACAATGCCACGGGATCAGAAAAAGGGCAGCTTTCCACCTCTTTAGATTTTGGAATTCAAACACTGTAAATCTGATTTGTAGATAGGCGTGCCTTCCAAAGAGTCACAAACTGGCAAAAATTCAGTGAGTGTACTCAAGTAAGTTTAGACTGAAATGTAATATATCTCTGAATTTGAAATCTGTACTCAAGCAAGTTTAGACTAACATACATAGACCTATGAAAGTTTTGGATGCAAGGCTTAGACTCTGGTAACAAAAAGCAGTGCAAACTGCCCAAAAAAATATTTGGACAAAACTAGTGAAGGGTTCCCTCTGTAAGAAATACTCCTTGGTTAGTATAACAGGCAGAATAGCTTGTATTAGAACACTCCAACAACATGAATTTTGAAACAGCAAATAGAAGAAACAGTGAGCTACTTTAATTTGATTTCCAATTTCGACAGCCAAAATTTCAACTAGGTCTAGCAGTCCCTGAATATGGGAGTTGGAACAGGTCTTTATGTTCCCCTTTCCAACCCTCTCCCATGAAAACCACATTTTCAGGCAAAACGAATCCCATAAATATACTTTCCATGGGCACAAAACCATGATCACCTTATTTTAAAAACCATTCAAGTTAATTAAATACTGTTGCATGGGATAATCTTAAACATCAGAAACTGCTTTCCAAAACTTTTGGGAAAGGACCTGTTGCTAAAATGATGGAGTTAAACAAGACCTAGTTAGCCTTAACGTGCCCTGAACTCCAATTTTGCAATGGATAATAGGTTTGCTGTGACCTTGACTCTCTAAATAAATATTCAGCCCTTTCCTAATGGGGTGCAACAATACAACTTCTTACCTTATATACTTTCTCAGAATGTGGTTCGGGGACGCCGGGGTTTTCCTCAAGTTCAGGGCTTTTTGCTAGCTCATCTTTAAACTCTTTGAAAGATTTCTTATTGGAACCTTTACTTTCTTCATGCATTATCATCTCCTGCCCTTTCTTTTTACCTTTCAAATTTTCTTTTTTCCCTTTTTCTTCTTCCTTAAGTTGTTCTTCCTCTAGTAATTGGTCCTGTTCCTTCTTCCAAGCCTACATTAAATATTAGGAATTTAAAAGACTGTGGTTCTCCTTGTATTACAAGAAATTTCATATGTGCACATTGAAAAGACTTCAAGTAAACAAACTCAAAGAAACCAATGTTCTAAGTCACTCTAAGATACATTTTCCAAACACTGTCTACATTTTTGCAGTATTACGCACTATAACTTGCATAAAATTACTGACTCATTGAATCCACAGGATCAGGCATCCTTGACCACAGGAGACATATCTGATGATTATTTGTATCTCACACATTCAGTCATATAACAATTTAAAAAAATAAAAAAAAATCAGTCATAAAAAAATTTTTGTTGTGCACTTTTCCACAACATTTATCACCAAATCAGAATGCCTAACTGGTATTAGTTTATCTCCCAAATGCAACTATAAGATAAAATGATTCTATTCTTTTGCAGAAAGAGGAACGAGGCATCAATGCCAGAATTATCAACTTGTGTCAGGAAGACATCTGAGATTGTCCAGAGTTTAGGGCTTTGCAGCACTTTATATTCCATGCATACCAAAGCACAAGTGCTTGTCTGTCTTCTGTGGAAGAAATGGTAATCATTCACAGTTACAAGTTAGGCGTTAGCCTAACTAGAGCCATGCCATCATAAATTGAGTACTCAGGTATTGGTTAACACAATTTCACACCTACATTCCAGTAGCTGTACTTTAAGTGCAGATCATCGTACACTGTACAAAAGATGAGACATACTATGAGTGTGAGGAGTGAAAAACCAACAGGGCACTACAACATCAGTTGAGCTAGATTTGTTCACATTAATGGACAATACCAAGACTTAAAAAACATGTACCTGACTCCTACCTCAGCCAGAAACTCACTGTGTGAACCTAGGTAACTCAATTAATCTATAATGCATGACCATAGTCTACATCTATAAAATGGGATTCTCTGTCGTAAGGGAACTCCGAGGTACCATATTTACATTCCTTAACTTCAAAGTGCTCTAGGCAGTCGGAGTAGGAGCTGGGTACAAAAATGCTTCCATAAACCTGGATCTTATGTTTTCATAGCTTTATAATCAGAAAATTTCAACGAGAAGTGCGGTATTATCCATAACTCTTATTTCCTAAGTACTCCAATTACAAATTGCTTTTGGAATGTCTAGGCTAAGTCCAAACAGTTTTCCTTTAGAAAATAACATAACTGAATCAATAATGAATAAATTAAACAGGAAACGAAGAATACAAAAAGTAGCCAAGAGCAGAAAAACTAAGAGGACTGAGGCGAGCCTATGTAAGAATGAAGGCTTACCTTTCAGGGAAAGCATTCTGAAAGTACATTTCAGAAACATACATATTTTTGCCTACCTTTAGAGAACCTTCTCTGATAAAAGGAATTTTTTCATTGTTTGATCGAGATTCTCGAATGGTCTCCATTATGCTCTCAGATCCTGATGTGCTGACATGTCCTGATGTGTCACCTTTGAGAGATGACAGGGAAATAAATGAGGTTATAAATACAAGAAAATTGAACAATTAAAAAATGTAAAAACAAAAATAAAGTAAGTACAAGTAAATAAAAATATATATATTTGAAAATAGAAGACGTATAAAAGCAGGCTAAAGCAACTGTTAAATATTTTCAGAGATAAAATAGAAAATCTATTTATATTAGAAGAAATTTATAACTAGCATTATTTGATAGCCATAACTTTAAAGTCTGACTCCCTCCTTCTTGCTTGTTGAAGACTGCTCCTGCAACAAATTATTTTTTATGCAGATAAGCACTGCTGAATAAAAAATAAGCAGTACTTATTATTTTTGCTACTATCACTGTTCCAGAATTCAAATACAGTGCTTTAACCAGGTCACCAAACACCAGAACAAGCTCCATATCAGTCATACATACTACAACCTTTCAATACAAAAAAGTGAATAAATGATGACTGAACCGTCAAACCTTCACTAAAGAAACATGAATCTGTTCACCATATCCTCTTTTTTTACTACTAGGGCTTTACAGCATTCATGAAAAGGGTATCTCTCTAGGTGTATGGTTTTATACGATGCTTGGATACCCAACATTTACCTGCTAGGAAAAAAAAAATAAAGTACACTATTACAAACTTCTAGTAAAAACCTAGAAACTTCTTGAAAAAGAAGAAATTGCAGTGTGGGTTACAGCAGTGCCAGTGAAACTGAAATTGCCTAAAGACACTGCTGCCCATCTGTAGGTCCCAGCAGGTCTTTTTCTTCTTTCAGCAAATGAACTTCTCTGTGAATCATATCTGTCATGAGGCACCAGGTGGGCAAGATTCATTCTAGCTCCTGTGACAGCTAGATAGGTACAAATTATGATTTAGAAGTCATAGCTGTCCTTTTGGCTTCCAAACTAACCAGATGTGTTAACTGGGCTCAGGAACAACATTCCTATTTTTGTAAATGCTAATTACTAGTACTAGAAAGTTTCAAAGTGCATTCTTAAAGAAGGTGAACAAGGCAAATGGTAAATTCAAAGAAATCATTGTTAATACCATTTGAATACACAAATAGACAATTTGGACAAAAAATTCTCTTTTGTCGAAAGGGGTTCTCAGGTTTTGCTGCCTGTTCAACAGGTACTGCACGAACTGCTTACAATTCTTGCTACCCAAAATGTTGCTTGTAATTAAAGTTTGCTCTGCAATTCCAGTTTCCACTTTAAGCTTCTAGCCCACAGTTCTGACTTCCAGCTTTTATCCTGCTCTTTTAAAAAGGAATTTTCCTGAACCGTGTTGCCAACTTTAACTACTGCTCATCCTTTCATATGTTTAGTAATCTAAATGGAGATTCATATTTGTAGGTAATCTTTAAAGTAACTCAATTAAACACAGCTATTGTAAATGTAAATTGACATTAAAGGTGTCAGTTTTCAAAAGAGAGGATGATGCACAATATTTAAATGTATATTTAATTCATCTCCCAACATATTTATGTCTATACAGATGAAAAACCAGGGTTACCCTATGAAAAAATATATGCAGTTCTGCTCTGAACTATTTTGAGACTCAGCACTTAGCATGAAAAATGAATTTTCTAGGATAAAACAAAAAGATACTCACATTTGGCTTTCTTAGGGAAGCCAGGTGTTTTGACAGCAGATGCAGAGAATTCAAAGGGTTCTTCTACCAAGTTTTTTTCCAGTTTAAGAGACTCTATTTCTTTAGCCATCTTCTCTTCTTGGTATTTAACTTCTTCTTCTTTCACCCAGTCTTCAACTGAGTTGGCCACCAGCTCGAGATAGTTCCTGAAAAGCGCAAATGTCCTCTGTTTACCACTAATATGATTTCAGGTCAAACAAGATCACTTGGCTTCCCAGTTTCTTATACAAATATTATTCTATAACCTTTCAGAGAAGGCTTGCGTTTGACAGGGTTTCCCTCCAGTTTTACAGGAACTGGTACTTTTCCCCTGGCTAGCATTTGCTTAATGTATCTGATGTTTGGGATTTTAGTCACCCTTTCTGCTAAGAGATGGTAGAAGCTTGTCTTCCAAAGAATGCCTACCCTCAAAGAAAATCCAAAAAGTCAGAAAACACAGAGACATTCAGTCTAAGAAAGGTTGAGACTAACTCTTCCTCACTGTTTTACCACCAGGAGAACTTATTTTCTTGGTTGTTTCTGTCAGAATATACATAATTTGTTTGTTCTGCAACTGAGGAGCTAGCTTTTATTCTATTTAATTTCAAGCTCTTCTTCATCAGTGTGACAAGAAAGATGCTTGGAAATTGTCATCCAAATCCAGATTAGAGAATCAGTGCACGGAAGACTGAAGTGAATAAAGAATATTCACAAATAACAGTTGAAGTGGGTACTGAATAACAAACAGATTCAGAGTTTGCAGCTGGTATCGATAGTTGCATTGTCTCATCTTCCAACACCATCTGAAAGGATTCCTAAAACAGTTCATTGCGAACAACTGCTTCCAAGGTAGGATGAAGTCTGCAAGTCTTATATGCAGTTGCTACTCAACCCCTTTTGCTACCATAATTCTTTAAAATTAAGTTCTTCATGTGTGCAAAACTAAAAGGGGCTTTTAAAGAATGCATGTGATGCAGTTGTTGTGTCTTCATAAAGTTTAGCATTTGTAAGCTCAAGACGATTCAACTGTATTCAAAAGCTCTGTATGCAGTTTTTGGTTGCGAACGTAGAGGCAGCACAATCAATTCTTGACCTCATGGCAGTTTTAAAGTTCTTATTGCAGCATCACATTGTATGTCCAAGAGAATTAATATGTAGGCTATCTAGACAGACTGGAGATGTATACAGTTCATGTAGAGCTTAAAAGATACCCAAGTCTATCGCAGCTTCTGCAATCTAAGTGGAGCCTGCTTTGGAAAACTTGCATGGAGAAACTGTTGATCAAATACTCAGTAGGAACATGACTCTGCTTGTATCTGAAGAAAAGTGTACAAGCCATAAAAACAAAGGTGTTGAAAACAAAAGGCAAAATTAGGCTGGAACCTAGAGTTGCTAGTAATGGAATGACTTGAAGATGAATACATGTTATAAATGAAAAAGCGATTATTCGCATGGAAAATATTTTAGGGCAATGAAACAGTCATTCAAAGTCAAAAATACGTATTCTATTAATATGTATTCTGATGTCACTACTGCCAATGTCTGACTCAGAATCATTTCTCAGAAAGGATTACTCTTTTCCAGTAACTTGTGTAATGTGTTTACTATGAAACAATAAACAAATGTCATTGAGATTAACTTTGAACAAAAGAATAGTTTTTGATAACGTCTGAATTCATTTGGCTTTCTGACCAAGAGGCCATTTATCCTAACCAGAGCTGATTTTTTTTTTTTTTTTTTTTAAACCCACATTTCACATCATGCCCATGCCTTTGGATCCCCCTAAGTCAGTAACATTCATTGGATTTCATATGCAGCCTCCTGCTGTCCACCTTTTGAACACCAAAATTCCTGAATTTGCGGTAACAGGGACCAACTGATTAATAGGTAACAGAAGTATATTCCAAACAACAACTATGGAACTACCATACAAAGTGGATCTGTGGTCCATAAGATGTCAAAATAAAGAAGTAACAAGTAAATACAGCTAGAGAACTCCTAAGAGAGACATAGAGCAGCACAGTGTCTGTTGTGTATTTGTAACTCTCCTATGGTGAAATTGTGGCTCTTAATCCCCAAAATTAGAAGGATAGGAACTTTAATAAATGAAAAAAATCAATAAACTGTTACTAAGCTCATCAGGAGCCAGTTATTTCACACAAAGGTTAAAACTAGTAATATTAGTAATAATTACTGCTTAATTAGTAAGCAGGGTTTATGCCAGTTTCTGGCAACTCAGCAGGTTCTGGAAGCTAATGCAGGCAACAGCTTCAAGCACTCCAGGTATTTAAAA
The DNA here is from genome assembly GCF_000710305.1 of Buceros rhinoceros silvestris. NCBI lineage: Eukaryota > Metazoa > Chordata > Aves > Bucerotiformes > Bucerotidae > Buceros > Buceros rhinoceros. The sequence goes on from NW_010429604.1 coordinate 82,530, forward strand.
ACTGTCTTCCATAGAAGTCTTACGTTGCTTGGAAACAAAGACTAGCAAATATTTATGATACTTTGTCTGGAAATTGAAATTATCTTTAGCAAAAAGGTTGAACAAGGTCAGAAAATGTTCTGATTATTTTGCAGCAAAAAGGCACATATAGATGCCACGTAACGGAACCAAATAAGAGCTCATAGCTCTTCAAAAATACTATGTAGCACACAGAGCAGTGACATATTTCTATGAAACGAGCAAAGCCAAACATTCTTCTTAGCTTTCATGCCAGTTTCTTTAGGAAATGCTTGCTGCTTTAAAAGAGAACCCAATGAAGTGTTGATCAAAGAGCAAAATATGGCATGCTCCAAGCCGAAGCTAACTTTAAGGTCTAAGACTTGTTTCCAGTGCATGTGGAAGAGTTATAAGGAGGAAGAATATAGCTATTTCATCCTCTACTGAACTACCATGTTTCTACCGGAGAACATGCTTTATTTCTTCCTAGGATGTGAAATTAACAACTTTCATTTTGCAGGTACCTACCAAGAGCTCTTTCTGTTTCTCAATTGGTCTTGAATTGACTATTTCAATGCACTTGTCAAGGTGATCAGCCAAATTGTTCTAGGACCCTACAGATACTTTTCAAGGAGAAGTGCCTCCTGAGGAGGTCTGGTTCCTCGCTATCTGCTTCCACAGACAACACGACAAAAACGTGCCATTGGGCTGAGGTGTTATTCAGTGCATGTAAACACCAAGTGACAAGTGATGTACTAGGGTATGTGACCTGGTCTGCAGCATCTGTTCCAAAAGAGCGTGGGTCTCCTATGGATCTTGTGTCATGTGTCAGCCCTTTGCAAACATCTGATACATCAGGCAGCTAATATGGCACCAGGTGTTTATGTTTAAGCAACTTGAATCAGGCCCTAAATGTCTAGTGCCCCCCAAGAAGGGTAAGAATAGCTGGCAAAGTTCTGGGGTCCCACAGACTTGTGTAACAGATTTGGACCCTCCTTCTGGGTCAATCTGAATGCAAGGCAGGTTTACCTGAACACACTGTCTTTCACTGTCTTTTGGGGAAGATATCAGCTGTTACATACATGCAAAAAAATTGACCATTTAATGGATTTGCCCAACAACCACAAAAGTTTCTCCAAGAAACTTTGTGATTCTGTTGGTAAGTCTGTTCTGGCTCTGGTCCCAGTCACTGCTAATCACATAAGTCTCCTTCCATGGCAAATAATTTAAATCCAAGAGCCTGCAAAGCTGAAATGGACTCACACAGAGCTCCTTGACTGAGAGCAAAGATATGAAATACAGTATAAAATACATCTTCAGGAAGGCACACTTTGCCTATTTAGCATTAAAACATATTTAAATACATAGGTACCAACAAAAGTTGCTATTCCATATTCTGATAAAGAGGGCACTGCACTTAGAGGGATGCCTGCAAAGTTGGGGCGGAATTTGTCCATTGGATAATTTGTTTGAAATTCTATTCGCTAAATCAAATCTAATTAATCCAGAGAACACCAAAGTGACATGATTAAAGATAGCTCAGCTGTTTCTCCATGGCATTGTAGCTTCTTTACATATCGGTACATTGACGCGTATCTTACTTTTGGTCAATTATTTGGAATAGCATTTGGATACATTTCATCATCTACATCACTGTTTCAGTGCAAAAATGTACCCCAAAACCAGCAGGTCCACTGACAAAAGCTCTTAACAGTGCACACATCAACTATGTGCATACCTCTTATTGGTAAGTAGACAGTAACAAGGAATTAAAAAGAATATGATATTCTGTGAAAAAAATATTCTGGTATTACTAAAGGGCTTCTAGCTTTTCGCGAAAAAATTTCAGTGATGCTCGCTCAATTTATGTATACATAGTTGAAAAACCTAATAATTATATTCTTAGACAGAATTTCCTTTTTAACCTACCTTACCTGAAGTGTCCTCAACATAAATTTCTTGATGTGAATACCCCTAATATGACTTTGCAAGAATGTGCGCATCATATATATATATTTATAGTTTCTGATAAAGAGTCACAGTTACTGCTTGGTTCTCAATCAGAAAAGCTCTGTCTCAAAAGAATTTTTTGATATAACATTCTTTTCCACCTACATGACTTCCTTTCTCATATATGTCTTATGTCATGATATCTTTTAATCTCAAAGCTTTGCCCCGAGTGTAGCCATGCAGGCTTCAATAGAAAATGACCTGTGAATGAGACATGGAAGATAAAATCAGTTACCTGAATCCAACATTAGAGTGCAATGCAATATCCCAAGTCTCCTGGCACATACGATACTGATTCATAGGATTGTGAAGAACCATTAGCAAAGAGTTATCTTGGGCACGATAAAAGGAATCAATACACCTGTACTCTTGGGATGCAGTATGAAGAACCTGAAAACGAAAAAAGAAAGGTACATCATCCCTGCAGACAGTAGCACATGTGCAGATTGTATGCAGTACAGCTTTAGTAAAGGTGCATCAGAACTTCACTCTCCTACAAGATGTATGCAAAGTATTTGGATTCCAGCAATCCTAAGCGTTCAGGCAAGTGGAAACTGAAACTCCACTACTTTTCATACTGAAAAGTGGCAGTCACTGTGCTCCACTTTCTGAGACTGACCATGAATGAAAAAATTTGGCTAAATAATAGAAAAAAAATTAAATAAATACTTTTTAAAAATCAAATAATGAAGTATTTAGATAAATAAATGGTAAGTAAAAGCAGAACTATCATATACCAGGTAAAAAGAAAACAAATTTATTTTTTTTAGCTCAGTCCTTTACTTAGTATTCAATTTGCTATACTATGACCTGATCATCTCTGAGATGTACTGCATTCTACATTATTCCACTGTGTTCTGTACTGCTCCATCACTTCCAATGTTTACAGTGTCTGTATGCTGAAACTTATTTTATTGGGATAGCTGGAAAAAAGCTAGCTATATTGTTTTTACAGAACTACGTAACAGAAATAAAACTGAAATAATTCTGTATCTACAAATATTCTCTTTAAATATGAAAACTTTAATAGGAGCTGGTGTAAAAATGATTTCAGATGTGACATGTATCTAAGGAAATATTCTTACAAAATGTTATATTCTGTTGCAATAAAATGTTTTCTGTTGCAGTTATGTTCCTTTTGACTAAATTCACTAATTATTAACAGCTCATTTAGTATTAGTTATTTATGTTGCATATGAAGGAATTCCCCATGTACTGAAACATACGGCCATACTTCAGTTGTGATACTAAAGTGATGCTGAAAAAGTCCAACGAGCCTTTCCTTCACCCACACGTAGCACGTGCCAGGATCAAGTAAGAATTGCAGCATATGAAGCTCAAGGCAGCACGGGTACTAATAATCCACTCCTCCCAAAATAATGCCTACCAGCTTAAGCCAGCTACACTTGAACTTATCTTTCACATTTGGCATTTTGTTTTTCTGGAAGACGAGTTTTATTTAGCCTTTAGCTTGCAAGATTTCTATAAATAAAGCCTGCAGCTCTAGAAGCGTGAAGTACCATTACAACAAAATTTTCTATTTGTCCATAAAACTTACACTGCATAGGGATTTCCAAAGTACGCTTTCACATACACTGCACTTATGAGTCCCCAAACTGCCAGGAAGGTTCAGCCCTACAGGCAAGATTATTTTGCTCATCACACGTTTAGCTAAAGGTCTCTCTACAGAGGACAGCTGCAGTTTGGCAGAACTGGGAAAGAAAAGCCTGTTACAAACTAAATTTCACACAAGAAACTGAAAAGCAGCTAAAGAACAATGATTTTGGTAAAAAGGGATAAAACTGAATTAATTCTCTAGCAAGGAAATACCCTGTACTCTGCTACTAATTCTTTGTACAGCATTCTGAGGGGTGTAAGATTGTCAGTTCACCAATACCTGAAGAAGAACATGAGGTTGAAAATGCTCAGCGAAACTCCAGTCTGTCAAACAACGTCTCTGTGTCTTTTTTATTTCTTCTAAGTTTGGTCCTAGGCCATAATTTTCCAGATTCACCTGAAAATACATACACACACACAAATGAATATCAACATTTCAGTGTCAGTTGTATAACATTAACTGTAATTTTGTGACATAATAGACAGCATCCCATGTTGCACCACAGTTAATTGCACATGTGTAGAGCCGTATGGCACTATTTAATAAAAAACACAATTACTCCCAAAGGTTTTTGGTCTTGCCTTTTTTATGGCAAACATAATCTAAATATTTTTATTATTAGGTTATATGTTTTGGAGTTCTGTAAGCAATTATGAATATTTAAAAATGTCCTATGAAGTAATTTTAAAATTGCTATATTTATCTGGTGCTGTATGGCAGGCAGGTGTTTCTGAAGTTGCCAGACTACAGAGTCTACTAGCATGACACAGTTTGGCAATTTCTCTCAATCTCTCATGCTAGTACTTGACATCTGGTATTCAGTGAAACCAGCATAGAACTGTCATTAGTAGCTTCACCAAGACCTATCACCTTAGAACTCAAAAGAAGTGATTTCATAGTGCTTATGGCACTATTCACCAAACATCAGAAAATTAACATTTGCATTCAGCACTGCAAAGGAATCCCCAGTAACATGTCCTGGCACTGAACAGCATCTTCTGTTGTTCTTGCTACAGAGAACATTTTAATCTATTCCTCACACTTTCCATATCAGAAATTAAAAGATCCGATTCTTCATTCAAAACAGGATCAACGAGATCATCTCTTCCATCTTCACCATTTGCTTCTGCATGTCCTGGAAATTGAAAGAGAATTTTAAGGCGTGTTCCAGAAATTTCAGCCCTAAACACTTAAGGTTGGAGGGATACAATTTCCTTAGCCTCCCTGATGAGATTACCATTCGAGTTGAAGCTTACTAATATGACACTAGTCCAATAAATACATGATCAGCTCTGCCACACTTTTCTTAAAAGAGCACTTTAAAATGCAAGACAGTTCATTAAAAAAAAAAAAAAAGGAGCAGCAGTCTTTATAAGACCCACTTAAATAATCCTCCTCTTTAACTGTCCTTTGCTGACCTCGCATGGTCAAAAAGATTAAAAATACTCTAAGAAGTGTCCCCAAGACTCATACATGAAGAACCACTTAGCTGCTTAGTATACAACAGAATCAATAACAAGCATTCCTTTGAAGAGATGACATAAAAGAGAATGCAAAATCTATTATTTTGGTATTTTTACATAATTTTGAAAAATGCAAAAATTTAAACCTGAAATTAATTTGGTTTATAGAGTTCTACAAGCTACTGAGAGAATATTTCTTCTGTTGAGGATCTGACCAGCCATTCCTGATAAACTGTTACAATGGGCACCTGATATGAATAGGATCACATGGAGATTTTAACTTCTATGTTCTCATAACTTTTTGAAATAATTTCCTTCTAATAGAATTATTTATGCCCAGAGCTCGGGCAGAGGTCACTAATACCTGATCAAAATTCACATGTAAAAGACAAATACTCTTCCTGGGATAAAATAACGTGGAAAATGTTTGTTCATAAGCGGCTTATAACCAGTTCAGCTTCCAGACACATATCTTTAACCTCTGCTCCTCTAGAAAATAAGACCTGTTTACTGACTACCTGTAGAAGACTTAAGAAATCTGAAAACAAAACTTTTATCTTCCTGGTATTTGTTTTAGTGTTGCAGAAGTGATGAAATATTGGAGGCTGTGTTTGTAACTGCAATACTTAACACTGCAACTAGAATAAAAGTAAAATAAACACACAAAAAAGGTTCCCAAAATTTGGAAGAGAGGCAGATAAACAGGATTCATTTCGTCTGTTCCAGCCTTCTAAGGAAAGCCTCCCATCTAAGTTGGTTGCCTAGACATCTATATTAGGAAAGAATGGGCAACATCATGTATTTAAAGGTATAGCAGCTTAAACTGACCTAATTTCCACTTTTCTCACATCCCAGAAAAATAATCTCTTTTTTTAGTGTTGCTTCTTGGCCAACACTGCTCCAGGCCAACAATTTTTCATTATACTAGAATCTGCAGAAGGAGATGTAGAACTTGCAGAAAGTTCACTCTTCATCGTCTACAAGAGATCTCCATCTCCGGTCCTTCTATCTAAAATGTTCCAATTCTACTGAGATAGTTATAATGGCTCAAATGTCACATAGTAACTTGCTAAGACAGACTAATAGCACAGACTGAAAAAGTCTGTACACATGTAATTACAATATATAGAGGACCTTTTTTTATTTTTCAATTTTTTTATCACCTTCTAAAGTCCACACGTGCAAGTTATAGATCCTTTCCACTTCCTCATACTTCCCGCTCACTGCAGGAGGTTGGACTAGATGACCTTTAAGGGTTCCCTCCAGCCCAAACCATTCTATGATTCATTAATAATCATCTAATTAATCATATACATCAATTTTGATTTCACTCTGTGGTTGCTACTGACTTTGTAAAGGCTTAGCTGCCATCATAACTCACAAGAGCCTGTATTCAGTGAAGTATTTAAGCCGTATTTATGTCTGTAAAATATATTTGATGTCATAAGCAATGAAACAGTTTTCTAGTACACACTTTCCTACAGCTATCATTTTAAAGAGTTGCTTAAATAAACTGTTAATGTTGTCATACAAAATAGCTAGCTTTTGTCTGTATCCAGTAATCCTACATAGATACTCAATGTACAGACCACACAATATTTGAAATTTAGTGATTTGTGATTTATAGACCTGAAAGAGCAGATGATATGGTAAAATAAATAGTGGATTTAAATCCTTCAGGCATAATATAAACACAGAGGTTTTTACCAGAGTGTCTTGGATATTTCCCACTAAGCTTCTTTTCCATAAGGAAGAGTTGTCTCAGCCGTCTTGCAAACCTGCCTGGATTGTCCCAAGGGATATAAGATACTTCAGAGTCACTTCCAACCATAGATCCAGAGCTCTCCAGGAGACCAGAGTCGTTCAGCCCAGTCAGCCTCAGGCTTTCAAAAGTAAACACTCTGAAGGCTCTTTCTACTTCAGCCCAACTCAAAAGTTCTATAAAACAGTTACAATCATTAACTGAAAATGTCCTTTTGGATCAGCAGAAGATAAATAGAAGACTATATAAGTGTATTGTTCTTGGCAACTCCACAAAAGCCAACAATGATTTCCTTAATGATACTGGATCAAATTCTGTGAGCTACATTTTACATGGCGTTCGAAGTTGACCACTTCCAAATTGCAAAATTATATGCCTAACTATTAATCTTAAATGAAGTGTTTCCTACATCTGAATACTTCTTGGCTCATTAACTTTTATATAAATGATGTTGATTTAAAAACACTGAGTAAGTTTTATCAAGCCAGTTAACAACTAGTTATTTTCAGTTCATGAAAAGGATACCTTATCATAAACTTTTTTGTAGCTTCTCAAACCAAGTATCAAATATTTTTTTCCTCTTTGGACAAAATTTTACACATAATTTACACAGGAGCATGCAAGGTGCAAAGGCAATAATAAATCCTATTTATGTTTGTATGCACTGGTGTCCAGATAACAATGATAATCATGAGGACTGAATTTTAGGACAGGTAGTTCAGTGCCCAAATCATACAAAGAGTTTGAAATGTTTTCTCTTTGTGTTAATTAAACACCCAAGCATGTCACACATCTTTAAAATGTTGGATATCTCATCTCCTGTTCAAATCAATCACTTTCTTGATAGCAGTGAAGACACTGCTAGCTAAGTTAACAGTTGAGAGAGTTTGGCAGTATAGTATGGTTCAGTGAAACCATCAAATTTGATACCCATCAGCTGGAACTCTACAGCAATACAGAAAACCTCAAGAGCTTTATGTCCAAAATGAACATAACAACAGCTAGAAACAATGCAGAGAGTGTAAACTAATCCAGCACAAGGGATTTCAGGACTGAATAGCTGGGAAAGTACCTTCAAATCCTGGTTCTTATATGATGGCATAAATGTAACCAAAGAGATTTGGATGTTATATTTCTTAGCAGTCTAGAGTAAACTTTTGAAACTACCTAAGGGTATTCACGCGGTCTTTGGGATTGTTTCACAGTTTATGTCATGGTGGTACGCTCCAAGAAAAGGTAGCTGCAGAAGTGTTTATGATTGAAGCAATGAATGTATTCTTGGTTTGATAAAGGAACTATTACAGAAGATACTTAATTATTAACACCAACAGCTTACACAGAATACATTCTGAAAGCCTTATATCGTCCAACAAAAATCTGAGACCTATGCTCCTCCGTGGAAAGAATGTTGGTAAATAAACGTACAGTTTATGTCAGTGTCTTCCAAAATGCGTTACATTATACACTCTAGGATCAAAATAAGAATTTGTACAACTATTTTTTTCTTAGATTTAATAAGTGTTTGTATGTTTGTGAGTATAACTACATAAATGAGTTCTAACATACTTACGGCTCTTAGAGCTCCTAGTCACACAATATTTAATACTTGCATAGCCTTGCCCATTAATCATGAGACTGACGTATATAGTTAGCTCTAACTTGTACAGTAGGCTAAGGTATAAGCAAGAAAAGGAAAATGGGAAATTCTGCAAAAGTTTTAGGCTGAGAAAACCTGTCCCCAAACCTGTCCCCAAATTCCTGCTATTTAATAGCATCATCAACCAGAATAAAAAAAATGGAAGTTATACGAATGAAAATCAGTTTACCACTGGTACAATAATACATGAGCTCATGAACTCCTGCCAAGTGTTTAATGTTTTGAGTTGAAGAAAGCGTGAAATGGATAAGTTCTGTTAGAGGCAGTTTATCCATCATTTCACATTCAATCTTTTCTGGATTTAAGTTCTCCTGGTCCTAGAACAAAAAGCAAAGTACCAGAGTTAAAGAAAATTTTCACAGCAGTAGTTTTCTAAAAATTATGTTTGAATAAAGAAGTCTTTTTATAGCACAAGACATAAACACGTGCTTAAGTCAGTTGGACATAAACTTGTACCTGAGCATGTGTTTGCAGTGTGTTTTTGAATCACGGTGTCAGATATTTCAGGCAGAAAAAATGAGATACGTAAGATAAAACCAAGCATACCCACAGATATTTGTTAGAAGATATCTGCTTGTGCTAGATAGACTCAAATTCTGGAATATAGAAATATGCGCAGATCTACTGAGACAGGCAGCAGGTACCTTGCACGTATCTTTCACGTGGTCTGTGTTATTTCTCATAGCAATGAAGTCTGTACACTCATTGATCAGTCTGTGACAGCAGCATCCCTATATATTTAAGGATTTATCTTTCGAGACATTGGTATTTTTCAGCTTCATTCTTTTTAGTATTACACACTTACAGTACCTTTTTCTTGGACCACATCTTCAAAATCTTATTTTCTCTATCCATTTGTCAAACATTATGCTATATCCTGAATTTCCTCCTCAGCAAGTACATCGTATAAATCAAGCATATTCCCGGTAAAAGCATCTCTCTCAGCGATTACTCAGTCCTGCCCTCTGTACACCACCACTGTGTCAAGCTTGATTCATTTCTGAGTACTGTTTTAATCGATGGTTGTCGAAGTATTCCACAGTCAATTTGTGAGTCATGAAGCCAAGCTGACACGCCTTAGCTGTGAAATCTAGAAGTGAGTTATCACTTCTATTAGCTTCAGAGTATTTTGAAAGTTTAATGGCAAAACTACACCCTGGCTTTGGAAAAATTTGAGGAATTCTGTGGTTTTGGGGGTTCAGAAATTCTGGGAAGTGCTACTTTGTGACAATCCCAAACCGTGCAGCCTCTGAACCTTTTTGCCTTTGCTAGAATTCATCAATGTCTTAGTTATACACTATGCTCCAACTATTTAGCCAACCTGAATACACTTCTTGTGTTCACTAACAACCTCTGTATCTTTTCTTATAATTCTCAACATCTTGATATTTAATCTGGTCTACATGCTAAATCAGTGTCATCAAGTTAGTAATTAATCTTCCACAGTTTCATTAGTGTTTGACTACTGTAACTCAACTGAGTTCTGTAATATTTCTCATCTATACCAAAGGCTAACCATTCTTCTTAATAATGCAAATAGATCACCGAAATCAATTCTATGTTTGTGATATGTTCTCTTGTCAGTAGCACTAACTCACTGCTTCTTAAGCAGACTAAATGCATGCGTTAGTGTGCCCATCTCAGCAGCAAAAATCTAGGCTATACTGTTCTGCTCTGCAAAAACACCACTTCATCCTTTCTAGTGCACTGAGTATTCACTGTCTGTGGACTTCAGAACCATACGATAGGTAGCGCTATACCTTCAGCAGGTGCAACCGCTGAGTCAGAGTATCATGGCAGCTAAATAGGAGAGGGTACTTGGGGGTGACAGTCTTTTTTCCACTGTATTTAGGAGAAAAGTAATCATATAGATTCTGTTAAAAAAGAAAGATGTATTAAATTCCAATAATCGTATTTATTTGTCATTTTAGGAAATGAATAAAAGACAACACAAACCTTTTTTTCACTCTCAGAAAGTGAAAGAGAAGGAAGGACAGAAGCTATATGATCTGCAATGCTATGATGTAGCCCATCTGCCCGGGGCTCTGGCACCATCAGACTGGGCGGTGTAAGATCTTCTTCACTTGCAATAACCTTGCAAACACGACATATGTTAGCTTTCATTACCGAATGATTGTTGATTAACTTCATAAAGCTACCAGGAAGATCCTGCTATAAGCTAAACACAAACCCATAAGTTTTGTTGGGAAAGAAAACCATATTTTTTTCTACAAGTAGTAAAAATGTAATTCACCATTTTAGTTCCAAAAACAGTGCCCAAACTGTTTTAGTGCCCGAAAGAAAGATTATGGAAAAAGAGAATTAAATGTTTTCTCTTATTACTCACTTTTGGAAGGATGAGAAGAAAAATATTTCCAATCAAAATGTTAAGAATTGTTAAGGAATACAGACAATCAAAAATGGATTCTGTATCAGGTGTTGGGCCTTATTATCAGTTTTTGTGCCTGAGTCTATATTCAGACTAAATTACAAAAATTAAAAACCCAATATTGTGCTGAAGTGCTTCTTTTTAAAAGAAGGAAGATTTCCAAATCATACTGTGGGTCTTTGCTAACTCTTAGATTGTGTCTGACCTCAACAGAAGTCAGATCTGTATAGCACTACCATTGATATACACTACTTATATGCTAGGCATCCCTACGACTTTTGTACCAAGTAAAATAGTAAAAGTTCAGTATCAGTAACATTGTTGCTGGAGAGGAAAACTTGTTATTTATGTAGCTAAGAATTTTTTCCTCATTTGATTACATTGGATCTGTAGTCTGAAAAAATAATTTTAGAACAACACTCTATATACAGCGTAAGCACAATACAAAAGAAAACCAAACAAGTCACTTTTGAGTTGTAATTTCTTTGTATTGAACCTCCTTGGTCAGTGCCACCATGCACAGTCTCTTTATTTTAGGCTGAGACAGATGAATTTATTGATCTTTGACCAATCCATTATACCAGGTCTAAGACAGCATTGCCACAGGAATTATAAAGAGAATATTCCCACCTGTTCCAACATGCAGTGCAGTATTAAGGGTACAGAAAGGTATTCCTCGGGAATCTGACTCAGCAAGTCATTATAATACCTCATGTCCACAGAATTAGCCAAAAAAGAAGCTTCTTCCTCTGTTGTAATAATAAAAAAGTAAGATAGATTTCTTCTGAAATGCTAATTTATATCACCAACTGGTTCAACATTCACACAATTTTTCTTAAAACAGACTAATAAAGTCCATAATTGTAGAGCTCTTAAATTTGACTGTAACTAGAAACAGATAGAAAAGGCAATTTTCTAAAGAACTCTGTTATCACCATTGCAGTTCCCAGAGACCTTCACAATGTATTCACCAAGAAACTAGCCTCACAACTTCAAATCACATCTTCAGAACTGTGCAAATAATTTCAAGGATTAGTGCTGTCAGATGAATGAATGGTATGACAGGCTGAACAGCTACAGACCAGTGCTTTAACCCTTTAGACATACCCTGTGACAAAATTTCTGTTGGCAGAATTTCTTCCACTTGCCCTTTTTTCTTTGAAGGTGTAACTTGTGATGCTGGTTGTACCTAAAGGAACAAAAATAAAGATAAACCCCCCTCAGAAACAGTGCAACAAACGAGGTTTGCACAAACAGGTGGGAGAAATTAATTTCATTTAGCTTTGGTGACTCATCCTAGACTAGATGATAGTCCTTTAAATGGGTGGTATTACAGGAGGCAAATCTCACCTAACTCTGAATAGAACAAGACATTAACAATGAAGTTTTACGAACGCTTTAAATGAGTATTCAGTAGTACTGCTACGGATGGAGTCAGCCCATTTTTCCCCTGTACATGCCCTTTAAGCCACTTTCTTCTGCCCCCTTAAGCTTTTGTCTACCATGAACAAAATGAAGAACTGATCTTGCACAGAACTAATAATCTCTTCCAATAGTTCAGAGTTCTGCAACAAGATATGGTAGCTCTGTGCAGGCATACCGACTTTTCAGACACAAGAAGGGTCATCTGAAGCTAGTTAAGGAATCTTTACACCTGCGATAATTTATGCTTGTATGATGCTTCAAACTGTCCTCTTTTTCCCCAAAGCTTATCATCTTTTTTTTTTCTTCAGTTTTGAGGTTTTAAATACTGAAGACAAAAATCCCAATTTCATCCACAGAATATTACACATGGTGTGATGGTTCAAGGTGAATTTGAGTGCAAAACTAAAGACAAGCAATTCTAGCCTATGACTAGTTATTCTCTACAAGAAGCATGATAAAGCACAAAGGATCCTTGCCTCAGTTACAGTCGGTTGTGTCGATTTGCTCTCTGATAGCGCAGGCACATTAATAAACTTGGTGTTTTCTAAGTAGTTACAATGCTGTCTTCTCCAGTCCAGGCAGTCATACATTAAACAAGCAATGCTTTCAAACAGTGCAGTGCCAAATGCAAGCTATGACAGAAAATCAAAGGATGAAGTTTGCATACAAAAGTGTCACGTAACTTAGCCATATGAGATATTAGCTTTCTAATCAGGAGATCTACAACTGCTTGAAAAACTTCCAAGAGATTTTTTTCTCCACTAATTAATGAGTTTCTCCACTAATTAAATGAGTTATTCTCAGAAAACAAGGCCTCCTCATCTTCATTTGCCCAAACACTGACACACCGTGTGGACTGCATATTGCCCAGCCGTTTCAGTTGTTATAAAGCCTAACTGATCTTAACAGTTATTGCTTAAGTCCTGGTCTCTTGCAACTGGAAATTAGGTTCTTTTTTTGGATGGGAAGTAACAGGAAAGAGAACTTAAAATAATTCTTTCGTATCATATGTGTGTGTTTCTATTTATGATCAACCTGCAGCATATTTGCAAGGTCAATCACTCTCCTGTCCAACAATGAAAAAACCCAAACAAATAAATAAAACAAACAATGAATAAATGTCATTTCACACTATTTTCTTTCTTTCTCTTGCCCTTTTGAAATAAAGAAAGCCTCAGGAATTGAACTCTGAATTCTACAGTTTGCAAGCAAAGGAATGTCAGCATACCAGCCAAAAGCCCAAAGGGAGAGTGCTGTATCTGCAAAAGTCTGACAAGGAAAGGGTCAAGGTTCTTGAGGTTGTGTACGGTAGTTTTCACTGAAGCTTGGGAGGAATTAAAAAAACAATACCAGCTGCTGTTTTAAACGTGAGATGCTTTTGTGCAAATACCAAAACCCTATTTGAAACCACATGCCCACTTGAGTTTCAGTAGCTTTAATGAACGTATTCTTCCTCTGTACATCCTAGACATTGTGGAAAAGATGAAATAATAATTTAGACAATTTCTGTCAACAGCCCTTTTCTGAGTAATTATTTCACTTTTGTGAAAGCAGGGGAAGTCTCTTTTTTTAAGATGATTGTCTCTAAGAGATGGCTAAGAGATTGGATGTCTCGATTTTAGAGTTTGTTAAATGAAACATGGTGAAGAAGCACAACTGTCATTAAGCACTACATATATTAACTGACCCTTAAGAAGATTAACCATGTGCTTTCTTCAACTCCTACATTTTTTATCACTTCAAATCACAGATCAGTTATGGAATACTAATCTCAGTTTTCGTAACATTAAAAGACTAGAGGAAATATTTGAGAGAGAAGTTCTATTTGTGAAAACAGAATTTCCAGATTTAATATTCTTGCGCTTCTGTTTTTCCAATTCAGTACTCTTCTGAAGACTGGATTAGTACAAAAGCCTTTTATTCATATATTACTTAGAATAGATCACTAGGGAACATGAAAATTTCGATTAAAATATTGGAGTGTTCTGAATGCGAAATTTTCTAAACAAAACATGATCTTTAAAATGTCACAAGTAGCAAAACCTGTCACTGTTCAGTTGGACACATGCAAAGTTTAGTAAAATTACTATTTTGTAATTTGATTTGCATGCTCTCTTTTCTCAGGACAGATTCGGAGTCTAACCTAGTGACTCTCGAACAAGAAAAATACTGTTGAAAGCATTTTCCTTCCTAAAGATCTGAAATCTACAAGTGGAAATGACTTGCTCTATGTAACACTCAATCATTTTTACATTGATGTTGAACAATTTGTCAGAATTTTCCTTCTGTGTATCTTGGACTTCAGAGATGAAGCAAGCTACATCTAGAGATTCTCCAGCAAGTCCACCAGAACAGACTTACTCTATCCAACTACAATTTCACAGCTTATAATATTCCCATCTGTTTCTTTAAAAACTTACAAGGGTTCCTACTTCTTTAAAGTTCAGCTGAAGTCTGAGATACAGAAAAACTTGAAATTACACCTATAGTCTGCTGGAACACTTCCAGTGGCAGATCTTTTTTCTTTTAATTCAGCTATAATATAGCTGCTTGCAGGGATATTCAGGAGTAGCAACAGTCCCCTACAAGATGTGATTATGGGCAAGATATGCAAGATTAAAAACTTCATTCCCCAAATTGGCTTAATATTTTGAGATTAGTTAAAGAGGACAATGGTAAGTAAAGTTGTAGGTAGCAAGCCTAAATGATTCCACAGTTGTGGCATTTCTAGTGAATGCCTTAGTAACCACTGTGGATTTAGTCAAACTCGCTTCTGATCCCTTCAGGATCAAGGGTACTTCCGAGCTCACCAAACTATTTATATACATGATTTAGTGTACTATAAATAAGTTTTAGGAGGATGTAGTCTGTCCTGTAACCCTAATAATATAGACCACAAATATAGTAAGTTAAATTATGGCCTGTTGCTTTATTTTGCTTTACAGTTTATATTTTTTACTGTTGCCATTGCGCTGCCATTTTATCTCACTATACTCGAGAAGCAAGGCTGGAAAAAGATTTCTAATGGTTCACTTTTTCTTGCAGTGTCCAGGAATAGTCTTGATTCAGCAGGCTATAACGAGTAATAAGCCAGAGCCATGTTTCAGGTTGGACAAAAAGAAGCAATACTGGGTATGCTAAAACAAAATATGTGCTATATCAAAA
>NW_010429604.1:98142-108483 GCF_000710305.1 Buceros rhinoceros silvestris
CATTTTAGTTTGTTCTCAGGTAACTGTTCTGTGATACAGTAAGTAGACCTGCTATCACGAACACAAAAATTATAGTTTTGTCCTGTTTCACATGGACACCTGACTCTCTATTGAGATCCAAACTGGTCTATGTAAAGATACTGAATAAACTGTTTTAAAACTCTGCTGCTGTAGCCTACGATACTAAGAAACTCCCAAGTCAGGATTTTTTTTTTTTCCAAAGGACTCCTTGTGAATACATGCTGAATAAACTTCTTGGATTCATAGAAAATAGTTTTTGTTTAAGTTTACAAATATACAATCTACTGTAGTTACGTTTCAGTGAAGACTAAGGTAAAATTCCTGTCATTTCTAAATTGGACTTAAATGTTACGAACCTCAAAGCACGCCACACATTGTGAAAGCAGAATCTACTGACCAGCATTTCTCTGTCAGACCAGTCGGGGGGAAAGGCACTCTCCTTAACTATGTGATGAAGTCTGGCAACATCAAAGAGACTTGACCCATGCTTTCCACTGTTCAGAATTGGCTCCAGGTATTTCCAAAATGTTTCCAGGTCTTTGATAGCTTCTTCCTGTCTTTTCTCTGCTTCTACAACTAAAATTTATAAGTATTCGATAAATCATGGTACAATGTCTCCCTTTTATACAAAGCACAGTTGTCTGTAAATAGCGTTAAATAATTCCCATCCTCAGAGTCTCAGCAAAAATATGACATCCAACTTTGGGATTAAGAAATTGTAGTAAGATAAAGCCACAGAAAATATGGTAATTCTTTCAGAAAGAAAAAGAAAAACAAACAAAACCAAAAAACCACCCAAATCAAGACCACACCTCTATCTCTCCCCACCAAACTAAACAAGAGGCAGTGAGTGTTTGAAACCTAGGAAATGTTAAAATCTCAGGATAAACCTGTTCCTTAAGCGTAGGGTAAGCAATCCTTATCATCACAACTTTATTGGTCTGGAAATTGGGGCAAAAGGAGATTAAGTTACAACATGACTATGAATAGTGACCCTAGAAGTTGCATGTAGTAGTAATGATCAATTTTCAAAGATGCTCTAACTAAAGTGAAAAAAAAAAAAAAACAACTTCTCAATGCCAATCTTATAATCACACTCCGGAACCTAAGATCGACTTTTTATAGCCTAATGTATGAGATACAAGGACACTAATCTTGCAGTTACTTGCTTTTATTTGGTTTTATGGGTGGTCAGCACTTCTAAAACCTAAGTACGAAGGCCAAATACCTCACCTGCATAATTCCATTGGCACCGCAGGATTAAAACAAAACTCAGTCAGGCTGTGGACTCTTCAAAAAAATGCTGATCTCCTTAACATTTTCCAAATTATATATACATGATTCTGCTCCTCTTCCTGCTCCTGAGGACTGCTTTCCTGTTTACTGTGACCACAGCTTGCTGGGCTGAGTGAAACTTTGTATACTTTATATTGCCATTTGTTATTAGTTTGGCTGTTCAATTGAATCTGTTATCACTTCAAGTCAACATGCACACCAACACGAATCCAAAACATAGTCCCATATCAACAACTATGAAGAAAATCAACTCTACTCCAGCCCAAATCAGCACACATTCCTAGTGACCTGACCTATTTCTAACTCTTAAATGCTTCCTTATATCTGAGGTCCACAAAGAATGCATAGTTTACCATAGCTCACTATTGCGTCGCTCATCAGACAAATCCAAACATGACATTGCTTCTTTGCGTCCTTCAGCTGGTGCTGAACTGCCTAAAATCATGTAGATTACATGACTCACGTTAGCTCACCTCGGCACCTTTGGGGACAGATTCCCTAATGCCCACGCAATCTAATCTGTAGCATTTGTCATGAGGCAATACAAGTATCTCATTTAGTCAACACGAATGACAAAGAAAGAATAGCACACTGAGATAGCTCAGCCTTCACAACGCTCATAGGTAAACGGTTTGCATTCATCAGTGGTAGAATGGCAATGAGTCACACCACCCCATTTCATGTCCTTCAGCAGTCCAACATAACCAACATTCATAACCCTCTCTCCTGCCACACATGCCCAGGACACCATTCCTCTCATTTATTTGGTTGCTTGTGCCATCTCAACGGCATCAGAATCTGTCACAAGAAGTTTCCCAGCATCAGAAATAACATTGCAGAAAGTCAATATGCTCAGTTAAAATCAGAACCATAATTATTTGTCAAAAACATATGTATGGACAATTATGGCTACCAACTTAGTTTCCTCATTTATCACCAGATTTTGACATAGATTTAAAACAATTCAGATTGGAAAGGAACTTAATCTCCTACTGAAGGCATGGTCAACATCAAATTCAGACAACAGGCTCGGAGTTTTATCTAGCTCAGTCTCGACAATCTCCAAAGACAGAGATCCCACAACCTCTAGAGACAATCTGTTTCAGTACCTGACTGCCTTTGGGGTAATACTCTCCTCACCTTGTATCTTGATAGAATATTCTATTTCAATGACAGAATCACAGAATGGTTGATGTTGGAAGGGACCTCTGGAGGCTATCTGGTCCAACACCACTGCTCTCATTTGGATGAGATCCCTCTGTGCTTTCTCTTCTCTAGGGTAAACATTCCCAGCTCTCTCAGCCTCTCCTCATATGAGAGATGCTCTTAAACTGCTTTGTGGTTGGTTGATGATCTCTCTCCAGCAGCTTCATCTCTCTCCCGTACTGGGGAGACTAGAACTGGACATAGGACTCCTGGTGTGGCCTCACCAGTGCTGAGTAGAAAGGAAGGATCAACTCCTCTGATCTGACACAGCCCAGTATACCATCGGCCTTGTTTATCTCAAAGCTACATTGCTGGCTCATGTTTAACTTGGTGTCTACCAGGGACTGCCTGAGGTTCTCTCCTGCCAAGCTGCTTTCCAGATGGTCAGGCCCCACCACGAACTGGTGCATGGTCTTATTCTTCCCTTAGTACAGGGCTTTGTCCTTGCCTCTTGTT
This sequence comes from Buceros rhinoceros silvestris, assembly GCF_000710305.1. NCBI lineage: Eukaryota > Metazoa > Chordata > Aves > Bucerotiformes > Bucerotidae > Buceros > Buceros rhinoceros. The sequence continues at coordinate 101,122 of NW_010429604.1, forward strand.
GAATTTTATGAGGTTCCTGATACCATTTCTCCAGCCTGTTGACATGTCTCTGAACAGCAGCACAACTGTCTGGTGTTTCAGCCACTCCCCTTGGCTTTGTGTCATGAGAGCACTTGCTGAGGATATATTCTGCCCCACTCTCCATTAATTAATGATCGTTATTAACATCATTAATGATGATGTTGAGCTGGACTCATACTACTGATTGCTATCCCTTGGGCCAGACCATTCAGCCAGGTTTCAATCTACCGCAGTGTTTGCTTATCATCAGCTTCTTTATGAGAAGACAGTACCAAAGCCTTACTGAAGTCAAGGCAGACAAAATTCCCTGTTTTCCCTTCATCTACCAAGCCAGTCATTTTAACACAGAAGATTATCAGGTTAGAATCATAGAATAATAGAATAGTTTGGGTTGGAAGAGACCTTAAAGATCACCTAGTTTCAACACCCCTGCCATAGGCAAGGTCACCTGCCATTAGATCAGGTTGCTTAAAGCCCCATCCAACCCGACCTTGAATGTTTCCAGGGATAGGGCATCCACAACATCCACATCCATCTCTGGGAAACCTGTTCCCTCATAGTGAAGCATTTCTTCCTTATATCTAATCTAAATCTACTCTCTTTCGGTTTAAAACCATTAACTCTAATCATATCACTACACTCCCTAATAAAGAGTCTCTCCCTATCTTTCCTGTAGGCCCTCTTTAAGTACTGGAAGGCTGCAATAAGGTGTCCCTGGAGCTTTCTCTTATCCAGCTGAACACCACCAACTCTCAGCCTGTCCTCACAGGGGAGGTATTCCAGTCCTCTGATTATCTTCATGGGCCTCCTCTGGACCTGCTCAAGCAGGTTCGTATCTGTCTTATGCTGGCCAAGAGCTGGACGCAATACTCCATATGAGGTGTTAGAAGGATGCTATTAGATGTCTTGTAAGCCTTCTCTTCTCCAGATAAAGCAAGCTGAGGTCCTTCAGCCACGCCTCACAGGGTGGCTGTCTGCTGGACTCAGTCAAGTTTATTAGTATCTTCTTTGTACTGTGGAGCCCAGAACTCTGGACTCAGGAGATCCAAGTAACAGGAAATAAGCACTTCCCTTGATCTACTGTCTATGTTACTCCAGCTCAGTATGGTAGCTTTGACTGATGACTCATATTTAGCTTGCTATTCACCAAGATTCCAGTTTGAGAGAACTGTTACAGCTGAGTACAATTGCAGGGTGTTATTCTGTGGTATATTCTTCTGTGGCTGGAGCCATAGTCCCTAAGTAGCCAACAAAGAAGCCAATTTCCCTGAAATTATCAAATAAGCCAAATTTGCTCAGCAACACATCTTCCTGGTTAACATTTCATAGAAGTACACAGTTGATAAAATGTTGTTCTTTGGTGGCTGCTGAAGAAAACTAGGGCTGCAACCACTGCCTGCTTAGTCAGTCCTTTCTATTGTCCAGCTGAGACAAGTTTTTGCAAACCATTTGGTTTGGAGACCAACCAAAGACAATACATTTTTGCACTGGCAAACATAGCTACTCAACAGGTAGTATGCACAAACACAACGCACGGAGAGGGAGAAAAACACAGCAGGAACAGTCTATACTTGGATATAAAATAGTCTCCTCTCTAAACAAATTTATCACCAGATTACCTTCAGGTGAAAGTAAAGATTCTCCTTGAGGTTTACCTGTTTCCATGTATGTCTGCAATGGCTTATAATTCTCAGAAGAAATTCTAATTACACTTGAAACATTAATCCCAAGCTCAGACATCACAGGCAACAGTTGAGGGTTGTGGAAATCCAAAACTATAAAGTAATGATGGGCACCATCATCTGGTTCATCATCTGTTCGAAACACAACAAAACCAGATTAGTGCAAGGACATTCAACAGCTAAAAAAATTCAGTATTTTCTTGACTATATAGGGATATTGCAAATTAAGGTCAGAGAAACAGTTCTTTTATAATATCATTGGGAAAATTACATATAAGTTTCAAAATATTATATGCATTACACTGAAGTCTTCTGTAGCAAACCATCTAGAACTCTGCAGGAAGAATACAAGTCAGAAGTAGTAATTGTTTGGAGAAGCACCAGGAGAAAAACTGGGGAAGTTGATTATAACCAGAATGTTAGTTGTACCAGCATTTCTGTAATTGCTTGTCTTTAAGGAGGAGTTTAGTGTCAGGACATACATGGTCTAATGGTAGTTTCAGTTATCCTATTCCATGCTGCATAAAGCTGGCCAGGGAGTCCAGATAAAGTAAGTTACTTGTGTCTTAGATGACAGATTACATTAATAACACTGAAAGATTCACTGCTGACTGCACCCTGCCCAACAGATTCGTGTTTGCTAGATGGACTCCTTGTCAAAATCCTTATCAGATGGTAATAGGAGCTTACACTAGTTCTTTTAGTTTGCAAGAGGCATAGCCAAATTCACCCTAAAGTGCAGATGAGAAGAATTATTGAGTGACTGCTCTGTTTGGGCTTACGTAGAAATATGCATAGCATCATTTCAGTACCAAAGCAAAAGGTACAGCATCATGTAAGTAAAAACGCTCCTCTAGGAGCCTGACCCTATTGCAAGTCAGTTCTGTAGATTCCCTTTACAGCCCGTGGAGAAAACACAGGTATTCAGACAGGTATCAGGTGATTTAATTCATCCAGCTTGGTTATTTATTCTAAGACAAGAGAAATTGTCTGCTAAACCTCCTGTATTTGTCCATCGACTATGAAACACATACAGTTAGTGCAAACTATCCTGCACTAACAACAAAACACAGTTTATATTCTGTTTAACATTAAGATTCTTTCTTATGCCTACTAACACAACATGCTTAAAAGTCCTTTAGCCACCCTTCAGCTCAGGGGACTCATTCGTCCAAGAGAGAAAAAAAGGGCAGAAAAAAGGTTGCCTGGCACTAACATCTGCCTGTGTTCAGGTATATAGCCAGGCCTCTGCAAACGCTGCTACCACCTGGATTAGCAGGCTGGCAACATGGATGTCTCTTCTTGGCAAACATAAAAGAACGCAGGAATTTGGAGAAAAACCAACTGAGGAAGCAGCCACCACAGTCCAGTACACACATTGCACAAAGCAAAATCAAAACCAGAAGAAAACTACTCCATTATATCACTGCTGTTACTGAAGCTGAACTACATATTTTGATGCCTCAGTTACTGCAGGAAGAAAAAACACAAGAGCAAATACTGAGCATTAACAATTTCTAACAAAAAAGACAGATGACTGCATAGTGACTTAGAGAGATCCAAAAATTCCAATGCATACATGCTGAAGAGAAGACTGCCTGCTATTCAACAGTTGTAATTATGATTATACTAATCATGACAAGTTGATAATGATCAGTCAGTTCTAATAATCTGACTAACTCATACTCCAATGATGAAAGACACCAACGCAAGCAATCTCAAGATCATTTAAAAGCAGAAACACTCCGTTTCAGAAAGGTGATAATATACTAGGGATGAATCATAAAACGACTGCTAGCTATCAGAATCAGATACAGATTGTCTTTTGAGTTCAAGACAGGGTCATATATAAGCAATAGTTCAGACTACTCTCAAGTAAAAATTGGGGCATTTTTCTCTTCGGGTTTTTTTTTTTTTTGCTTGATACACCTATCAAGCCGTAAAATCAGGATCAAAGCAGAATCAGATACAGATTGTCTTTTGAGTTCAAGACAGGGTCATATATAAGCAATAGTTCAGACTACTCTCAAGTAAAAATTGGGGCATTTTTTTTTGGTTTTTTTTTTTTTTTTGGCTTGATACACCTATCAAGCCGTACAATCAGGATACAAGGGAGGTTTAGATTGGATATTAGGAAAAGTTTCTTCACTGAAAGGATTATCTAGCATTGAAATAGGCTGCCCAGGGAAGTGGTTGGGTTACTATCCGTGGAGGTATTTAAAGGATGAGTAGATGTGGCAGTTAGAGACACGGATAGTGGTGGACTTGGCAGTGTTAGGGTTATGGTCAGACTCAATGATCTTAAAGGTCTTTTCCAACCTAAATGATTCTATGATTCTATTAGAGTGAGCAAGAGTGATGAAAAAATTTTTCACGGTATCAATTTAAAGGATCATCCAAGATTCTTCATGTCTTCTGCTTAGACTCTTGTAAAATACGGAACATGCATGAAGACTTTTAAAGATTTTGAAGATTTTTTACATTCTCAGCAGAAAAGTTTCATAGATCTCCATCTTCTTGACACTGAGAAATTGTCCCAAGACACAAAACAAAGCTTTAGCATGAGGTCCTTGAGAACCTTAATTGCCATGTTTTCAAGGAAAGACAGGAAATCCTGACACAGTGGTTTCACCCACTTAATTATTTAGAATAGTCTCCAGAAGTTTTGGTAATACTTGACTTAATCTTCTCTTCTTATGGACTTCTAGGTTGAACCGTCAGGAATAATGAAGAAACAATTACCTCTCCATAAAACAATAGTTATGTTTTTCCTGTAGCCTAGAGTGAACAGTTTGAGGACTGCAGTCCTTCTTAGGGCTATAGGTTCCTCTTCATTGTGTTCCTCAGCATGACGAAAGGAGGTAGCAAGGTCAGATTACCTTTTCCGTTGTTACATAGTTCTTCATTGTCTTCAGGCTGGAAATCAATCCACTGAATACGATTTATTTTTATAATTCAGAAACAATTTATTTATTATTATGCCCAACTGTGTGTATGCACAATGAATGTGCTGATTTGTTTGGAATGGCTTCAGCTCAGTACAGTCATGACTGTGAAATTAAATACAGCACAAGTGATGAAGCACAAAATACCTCAACAACTTCTCCTTTGAGGCAATATGCAACTATTGCTATTTTGTAAACATCCTTGGGCCTAAGGAGACAAATCCCAGTCAATAAAATATTTACTTAACAGCAGTGCTATCAGTTCATAATAAAAAGCTGCTAAGCATATTAAATGAGAATTCTTTTCATGGCTGTTAGTTTTTGAAGGAATTTGTATTTTCCTTACTTTGCTTTCTCACTAACTGTGACTAACAAGGCAGCAAAGGATGGATATCTTATACGTGTACCTGATGTTTTCTGCCCATCCCTCAAGGCATCAGGGAGCAAAAATGTTTGAGCTGGTAAAATTGTTTCTACAGGGCCTAGTGGAAGCACATTAATACCCACCCAAAGCCATTCTGTACCAATTTTAGTAAGATGACGTGAGTTTCCTACATCACTTCAGCTTGGGTTCTTAAAGGCATGAATATTTCTTTGAACACTTCTTTCAGGCCCTGAAAAACCTTCAAATCATCAAAAGAATGACGTCACAGCCAAGTCTTATCTGAAATAATAAGGAGCTATGCACAGAGGGTTACTCTGTTCTTACATACTTTAATCAGCTTCATTGAGATTCAGACTTGCTTTAAACACCTGGACTGATGCTTTTTAGATGCTTGAAGAGTGTTATTCATCTTGAATGAGATGCAGACAAAAGTCTGATGAAAGCGAGGAAAGCCTGCAGCAGTTCAACTAGGGAATGGCAGGTACACATAATGCGTCGAAAAATCAGCAAGTGCTTCTCCAGTGGGAGAGATTCTGTTCATGTTGATGTAGCTTAAGCATATTATGTTCCAAATTAAATATAACTGTGATCTGATGAAGAGAGCTATGCATATTTGCCAATATTTTTTGTTCCAGCGAAATTTGTAACCAGGGGGGCTATGTATAAAGAATAAAGATATTCTCAGCACTAGTTAGCGTATTATTTCTTTACCTCATATAGCTCATTTTTTGGAGTAGATTTCTTCAGGTCTCAGTTCTAGCCACATGTTTTTGCAGCAAATGAAATCATCCTGCCATTTCCAGAGAACCTGATTTCATCCCCAAACAATGATAGACAGTTGTATTATACTTTATAATACAAAGAGAAAGCCACCTTCAGACACAAATGCTTTTAGTTATTCTAAAATCTTTCTGTAAGAAAGTTTTTCTTGTAGGATTTGTTTAGCCACTTTCTTTTAGTCTTACACAGGCTAAAACATTTCATGTAGACACGGTACATATACCTCATCTGTATTTTATTTCTTGGAGTGCACAATCTGTCCTAATACTGAGCAGAACACAGTGCCCTCTTCAAAAGCAAAGTGGCAATGCTTTAATATTGCCAAACAGATCTTCACTTTTCAATGTGAAACAAAACAAAGTAGTCATTTAGAAGCAAAGTTGCAAGATTTCTAGTAAGTTTATCAGGAATATATCTGCATTTTTTACATACCAATGTATTTGTTCTTCTCTTCCACTTCTCCCCGTCGCTTCAACTGGGTGCCCTTCTTAACAGTGACTGGTGCTTCTGGTTTTTGTCCTTTTCTTTCTTTCTCAGCTGTCTTGGCACTAGGAAGATTTTCTTTCTTGCCAGGAGGTTTAGCTTTCTCTTTCCCCCCATCTTTTTCCTTTCGTTGCTCTTCTTCTGCCTAACAAGATGAACAAACTAAGCTGTCAATGTAGCCTTTGTGTGTAACAAATAGAGACTGCTGTAAAATTTTAGTGGTTCAATTTTTTTATTTGAATACTTTTCCCTCTCAGCCACCTAATGTTGATGTGTTGAAGCTGTCTTTAACACACTGCTTTAACCTTCTCAAAAACACTATTCAATTATTTTTTTTACTAAATTATAGCAATAAGACTTGACATTAAAAAGGAACTGTGAGAGTTAAGCAGACATTATACCTATGAAACTAATGAAATGCATACTGGTGGAAAGACAAGCAAAGAATTACTGTGCTTTAGTTACTGCCACTACAGCACCTGCATCAGTCAGAAACCTTCCCTGGACTGAAGGGAAATAAGACAAAACCTAGAATTTCTATTAAGTCTTTAGCATCTCTGTTAACACTTGTTGAGTATAGTGTAAAATGGTACCAGCGCTATTTTTCTTTGATGTAAATACTAGAAACTAGAACCATTGTCTTGTGCTCATTTCACACAGAATATGACTCAGTCATTCACACTATTTTCAAACAAAACCACCTACATTACATTCTCCTCAGTAATTTAAGAGTAAAGAATTAAAAGACTTTAAGTATCCCAAATACTCCCACTATAAATCCAGAAAGCTCAGAGCCAGTCTAAAATTAAAATAATCCAAAATATATTAAGGTAAAGCAAGGAGCTGTAAGAGCAAGAAAGCCTCCACCTTATTTCTACCCAGGAGCAGTACTATGCACTAACTACGCAAGAATGACATTTAAGGACTGTAAAGCTAAATTAAATACAATAAAATGGTATTAACTTAACTTACTATTACCATCCTGCTGGTGTCACTTTAAGGGCTATTAAATGAGAAAAGCTCTCCATACAAACGACATAGGGCAGTTGACTCTACACAGTTGCTT
>NW_010429604.1:108574-116115 GCF_000710305.1 Buceros rhinoceros silvestris
TCCCTACATCCAGCTGGAGAATCAGACTTTACAGCTGTAGAAGTTGTGTTTAGTTAAAATTCAAAACCAAAGCAGAAAATCTTTTCCTTTCTTCGTGCATTCCCTGTCTGTAAAATTTAGAAATGCCTTCAAGAGATCCTTAGAACTACTGATGCTGTGAAATGGGGGATTTGGATGTTTTCATTGTTTTCTTTCATATTTTTTCCACTTTGGACTTTTCAAACCAAAGGCTATGATGCACTACTTTGAATTCCAAGCTGATGAACACATCAAAACAGATGATACAATCATCAGGCTACAAAGTTCACAATCAGCTTTACCTATTACATCATTTTATTTTAATAACTCTCATATAAACAGAGACATTTCTAGCCTTGCCAAGGTTCCAACAAAGAACACTAGTTGACCTTAACACCTCAGGAAGTAAAGCCCCCTCTTTGATAGGACTCTCTCCTTTTCCTCTGTACGTCATATTTCTCCCTTCCCTAAAAGGTGTAGCTTTTTGGAGTTTCTCATCTTCCATTAACTTTACATTCTGTAATTGTTATTTTAAGCTTCGTATTACAGAATCTTACTACCTCAGTTTTCTAATTCAGAGACACTTCTCTTCTGCATATTACTTTAAATGCACACACCCACCTGTCAATTTATGACAAGATTCTGCTCCTAATGAAATACAAAAATTTCACGATGATTTATTTTTGTTCATTCACTTGCTGTTTTTCCTCTTCCAAACCATTCTGTTAACTGGTGTCTATTCTAAAAAAACAATGGATAGATATGTCGGCTTTCTGAGAACTGATCTGCTAGTAAATCTGGTTTGAACTCCCAAGTCATTGGCAATGCAACTTGTACTGTACAAACTAGTTGCAAAGTATTAAAAATTCCATGGCAGCCAATTCTGAATTAGAATTCTAAATTAAGCCAGTTTCTGCCCATTCTGCACTGCTGAGCATCCTCATAACCAAAAGCCCTCCCAATTCATGACCTTGTCCTTCAACTGCTGCTCTTATGTTTGCCTGTCATACTTTGATATAGATATAATCCAGAAGAGGTAACACTTTGTCCAGATTAGCTCAGCTAATACAGAGAATGAATTTTAAGTTCCAGAGATTCTTCAACCTTTGACACTGACTATCCTCAGATTCTCCAGGGAAATAACATTTTAGTTAACATTTAAGTAATCTTGCCAATTCAAAACTAAGGGCTCCATTTTAATAATTAAATGCCTAACCTTTAAACTCCAAATTCTTTTAAAGTTTGCTTATCATCACTCACTTATACCTAAGAGAAAAGCCATTTTTGCTCCATTTACTGTAAGAAAAATCTCCTTTATAGCTTCAGCCTCTCATTTTCTCTTCAGATTGAAAATGTATTTTTTTCCTCAGATTCTTTACAGATTTTTGTGGCTTACATTATCATTTGCTAATCAGTTTTGCATTTGACTTCTATGGGAACAGGACAAAACTTTAATTTATCACCTAGCATTTAATGTTCTTGTACTTGTGCACGAATTATTCCCACAAATAGAATTATTGATAAAGATATTTAGAGAGTTTTTAACTACACAATATCCATGAAGCCATTTTCTTCTTGCATCTTTTACATGCATATATATCTCCATGCCATGACACTTTGTATTACAGTTTTTGATCAATTAACAGGGTAAACAACTGCAGCAATAACATGACTTTCTGAAAATGGTCTTCATCTGCATGAGCATTTGCTGGAAAAAGACAATAGCAAAGACCGACTGCTCAGTAAGTTGTTGAAATGTGCCACTGAACATTTTTTTTTTTTTATTACAGATGTTAGAAGGAATTAGAGGTCTGATCAGATGGACTGTGAATCTGCAAGCTTGGTGAAGTACCTACAACACATAAGCAATCTGACTGAGACAATCTTGCAGCTAGTAGTGATGAATCTGCAGAAGTAGAGAATCTGCGGAAGTGAGTTGTGGGAACACTCAAAAACGTGGTACCCAGTTCTGAGAAGCAGACTTCAAGATAGGAACTATCTGCAGAGAATTCAGAGGAAAGGAAGAAGCATAATAGAAAAAAAGTAGAAGCCATGACATATATTTGGGTTTGTTCAGTTAAATATGTAATAGATTTCTGCAGAAAGGAGGGCAAGAACTGTTGTCCCCATTCACAGTGAGAAGAGACGCAGTAGCAGATTTAAGTTAAAGCAGGGTTGATAAGGTTAGAAACCTTTTCCAAATGGCTCTGTTGCAGAGATAGTTGAGCAGTAATACCAATTGTCATAGCAAAGTGAAAGCACAGCAATGGAAGGTTTTAAAAAGAAGTTCAAATATTTGCCAAGAATAGTTTATGATAAGACGTTACTACTTCTCACTCTTTGTTAGAGTTCTTGAACAATAATTTTTATTTTTTTATCCCATCTCACCTGCATTGAGAGCTTCTTCCGCAGAATCTAATCAACATAAAAAGATAAATTTATATTCATTTCTATTCACACTTCTCTTCATCTACGAAATTAAGCATGAGGACAAATCTGAATTTATGGAAACAGCACTAGAATACAAGTGTCTTCAAATTAATAATTCTCCTTAAGGCTTATTATAGTACCCTTTTTTCAGCTTCTCTTCTCTGAAGGTCCTTCTGTTTGAGACAAAGCAGTTGAAATTTCAACAGCTTTCCCATTAGGGTTACAGGAATTTCTTCACCACTACCCAGAATGGCTTTAGCTACTTCTATCACCTGCCGAGAAACAAAAAAAGGCAAAATAATTATTACTTGTATAGCTTTAATATTGCACGATACATATTTTGCACACTGAATAGACGAAAGGTTATCTCACACTATACAATGCATGGGTCAAAATTGCCCCACTTTCAGAAAAAACAACGTATCATAAATAGCTATTCTTCAGTTCCTAAGACCTCAAACGAGGTTGTTTCTGCTATAGTATGAGATAAAACTAGAATGTAGAAAACTTATATGATTTATGTAAATGTCAAGAGACACACAGTTCTCACAGTAAAATGTCTTTTTCTTTTTTTAGAAGAAGCAACATTAAGCAACTACTTATTATGAAGTAATTAATTAAAAATCATTTAACAGATAGCAAATCAAGGGGAGTTGTTTGGAGTACCGTTTACAAAGTGCCTAGTGTCTGAACGAGGCATTAGCCCTGCATGAAAGATAAAAAATTCTTGAAGGGAATTTGAGAGGGTCTGTCTTGGTGAAAATACACCCCCACCCTGTGTAATTCTGATTCTGTTGGTATGCAGCCTAATTGGGGTGAAATAAGGCTATTGAGTTTTCTTAGGGTGATGACAGCAGCGGGAACATACAGCTGCATTGTCCAGATGTGTGGCATTGACAGGCTGTTTTATGACTATGTTTTTTACAGCTTGTTTCCACTAAATTTCATACAACTCACTAACATCTGGGCCGTTTTCCTTGGAGCCTCATAACCACTTTATTTAGTGCGAAAAAATAAAATAACATAAAAATACCATAAAAAGTTGTTATATGTTTCTTTTCACTTGTGTTGTCTCTGTAATAAAGTTCACCTATGTAGGAAGCGCTGTTGAGGAATAATATAACCATAATATTTTCCTACTTTTGTTTTTAAGCAACCTTCAGCTTTATTTATAACCATGGGCTGAATTAGGTGTTACTCAAATGTTCTGACATGTTTCTCTTTTCCCCTCTTGGAGCAATTACAGTTGGGCACATATGGTGTCAATTTTGCTTGGTAATATTCAGACAATGAAGGTGCACACTGCATCTCACTGAACTGTGTCTTGTCTAATGCAACCACCACCATTAGCTTTGAGCTTTCATAGCTTCTTGCCCAGCTTTGAAAGTTTCAATTCTCAAATAAAACCAAGGAAAATAAACATAGCCACTAAAAATGCTTCTCCGAATAAAACAAAGCCAAAATGGAATCCAGACTACTACACAATATATCATCATTCCATACAAACGAAAATGAAGTACAGAAAAAGAAATCTCTTAAAATCCAGATTTTTCTGAATCATGTAACAGGGAGACAAAATAAGCAAAATACCTGTAATTATAAACCCTCCCAAAACAATCCTGTCTCTCCAACACCAGTAAACCTGAGGATCTCCTTAATGCAAGCACAGGAAAATACATCATGGTTAAGGTAAGTTCTGCTTTACCTCTTTTATATTCAGAGTAAAACTACTTACTGGTCACTATCTCAACAAGCCAGTCACAGGCGGCTTCTGGAAAGACTCTCACTGACTTCAGAGTCAGGGGAGAAAATCAAGGATATGTTAAGAACAGACTTAAAAATTCTCACAGACTGCAGGCACACTAGAAGCTACTAGCTATGCCATCAAAAAGTAGCCACCCGAGAGCTAGCTACAAAACTCTGTGCTCTGAAAGAAAGAGACTTTGGTAGAAATATCACAGAAATTTCCCTTACAGAGATAAATTCTCATATAGGATATTTGCAGAAGTGGTGCTAACAGCCTATGGAAAATGACGCTTCCCAATTGCCTATTCTAGATGAGTTGCACATTTCTTGAAACACAATAGAGGAGGAATGGAGAGATTCTGGAAGGATTCCTTAAAACTGTATATATAGTAACCCAGCTTGATGGCAGTTGCTCATTTATTGTTCATGGAAGAAGGAAGGAATACTTAGACTCTTTTACAACCCATTCTTCCTGAGAAGTGTGAAGCATTTTACCAGTCAAAAGCAATGCAGCATGCTTATTCCTATTTTGCAGATAGAGAATGCAGAAATGAAGAGACTTGGTCCAAGGTCTATAGTGAGCTAGGTAACTCTGAGAGGGTGGCAAGGACAAATTTTCTTATGTGAGGTGTTAAGAAGTATAAACTGAACTACTTAACAGAAGTACATTCCATGACTGTAGAGAGAGGTCAGACAAATAACACAAAGATAAAATGAGCACACTGCATTTGGCAATACAAAGAACCAAGGACAAATTTTCTTATGTGAGGCGTTAAGAAGTATAAACCGAACTACTTAACAGAAGTACATGACTGTAGAGAGAGGTCAGACAAATAACACAAAGATAAAATGAGCACACTGCATTTGGCAATACAAAGAAAGCAAATAGTTTTTCTCACAGTAATGTAAAATCTGCTTTATGCAAAAGGAAATAAAAAACAAACCTTCATCTCTTCTAGTTCAACTACTAAATAAATTAAACATATTACATATGCATATTTACTTCACCCGTGGTCTTGTGAATTATGCAGGCACCTGGCATAAACAGTTAAGAATCCACACAGAGTCAATAAACAACAACAAAAAAAAAAGCTGAAGACAAAGACTTGGTAGGAGTACAGCAGAAGTTTTTTGAGAATTTATGAAGTGGATTTATTTCAGATTGGCTATACTTTATCCCACCAGTGATGACCTTTCTCATATGTGAGAAACCATGGAAACTTGGATGGACAAACACAGTTAGTAAGGGCCTCTTTTCCTTTAAAGGAAGAGGAGACTCAGCATTCCCCACATAGCAGGGGTCACATTTGTGAAGTGCAGAAAGGCTTCAGTGATGCAGTATTTGATGTCATATGGCGGCAGTACAAAACATGCAGAGATTTAGCTGCCTGGTGCAAAGGGCATGTACTTCAAGCCATTCAAACACTGCATAAGTGCTTGTAAGTGACATTATACTACTAGCAGATGCCACTGCCATTGAGATAGGAGACAGTTCTTAAAAGTCAGGAAACATTTAAAACCAGAATCTTTACGGTCTCTTTCTTTGAAATGCCTGCTTTTCAATATACAGAGCCATTGTGGCTGCTAAATCATAATCAGAAAAACTTTCAAAGTGTTAAATTGCATTAGCAACTTTCACAGCTTTATCAGTACATGGAGGTAGTACCATCACTTGCTATGAACAGGGGTCAGCCCATTTCATGCTGTAGTTCTCCTATATCCAGGGTGAGCTTTCTTAAGTCCTGTCTTCCTTCTTGTTCTTGGAGCTGTAAGAAACCCAGGCCATCACATATACTGACTCAACACTTCCTAAAAGAAACAATGGATTCTAGAACTCAGTAATTCAAATCATAGAATCATCTGGCTGGAAGAGACCTTTAAGACGATCGAGCCCAACTATTCACCCTGCACTGCCAGGGTCCCTAAACCATGTCCCTCAGCACCACAGTTCAAATCAATTTGAAGCAGGAGAGCCATCAGTCTAGAAGCTATATGTATTACATGTACCAACCTATTATACTGTTCAAATGTATTTTCCTGAGCAAGCTAATAAAAGCAGAGGGAAAAAAAGTGATCTTCACTTATTACAATCTGCCATGAGTATCGTGACTCTCTCATAAGCAGTGTTCAAGACAGACTAGGGAACAAATGCTGCTTGTCATACAGATAAATTTCTTTTGTCCACAGAAGACTTCTTTACACATACTATTAAATATTTCTGAATCTGCTGATGTCATTTTCACTGAATGTAACATACTATGATGAGTCATTTTGAAAGAATACCAGGAAGGCACTAAGCTACCTGAAACAACTTATTTCAGATCACAGCTGCAGTGTGTTGAAAGGTAATTTAGTTTCTACTATCAGACCACTCATCTAATTTAATTTTTCCGCTCAGAACCTCTTCCCAGCTATCATGTCAAAAGATCAGTTGCTTAATCGCTATCCTTCATTGGTGAATTAATGACTCATAATTCAAACTGAGCTTAAGGACTCATGTAAATCAGTAAATCAATTGCGTATCTGAACAGAGCTCCATATAAAGCTTATGTATCCATAGGGTAGACTGTAAAACTTAAGCTAAGGCAATGAATCATCTTCATTAATCAATGAAGACTCTATCAACATGGACATGCAGAGGATTAATGCTCAAGAAACAGTTGGAAATTTTAAGTGAAGATGCCTTTTAGGGAGGTACAGGATTTAAAGGCTGCTTCAAATCCCTTGTTTCTTGGCTGAATGAATTCAAATTTTTCTACTTCAGCTTGTTCATTGTTATGCTCCATTATCCTAAAGAAATTCTTAATAGCTTGGGTTATGTATTTTGCGTAGGAAGTGACAGGACAGGAATCTGTTTAATTTACACCTAGAAAAAACAAGGATCCTTCTGTCTCTGCTAAAGCCTACTGCCTATATAAGGCAAGAAGTACTGAGAACATTACACAATTTCTCAAGGATTCTGACAGCAGAATCTTAGGGAAAACAACAAACCAAAGAAAAAAGCCCATATACCATACAAATAATTGTAAAACAATGCAAGATCTATTTCCAACGAATAACCTTTCAGCCCTCAAAATGAGCTGTACAAAGCATGATCTAAGATTTAAATGCAAGCACTCAACCGAACTGGATTTTAATGGTAAAAATGTATGTATTATGCTTGGCAGTAGAGGGATTTAATTTGGGGGTGTCTTTGTTTTTTTTTGTTGTAACTGCTCAACTAGGTTGGCATCTCAATACGGCTGGTGATAGGGGTTAGCTTTTATGTATCTTAACGCTGACAGTAAAAGTGACACTTCTGCTTTTATCAGTCTCGAAGTTTGAAGTATCTATGTTGATACTCTTTC
>NW_010429604.1:116210-121612 GCF_000710305.1 Buceros rhinoceros silvestris
TCCCTGTTAGCAAGCAGGTAAAATAAAGTGAAGCTTTGTGTAAGAACCATTTGCCATGCAGATCTGGAAGCAAGTCGACAGGAGAATCAAACAGTTCCTGTGTTCAGCCAAAGATGACAAGAAGCAGAACAATTTGTAATCAAAACTCTATATTCTATTCTGTCTAAATATCAACAGTTCCTACATGTGACATGCAAGCTGATGTTCTCTTGTTTGTCACATGCAATTATCAAAGAGAGATAATTCAGTGCAATCAGATGGGTAACAAGATTCTGGACAGCCTGATTTAAAAGTCCTCACTATTACGGATGTGAGAAAAAGAAGCAAGAAAAAACAAGGGAAAGACAATGCATGCCAGCAGTGTTAAGGACAGTAACAGATTTACTTTTTTAAAAAACTGTGAGGAAAGAAGTATCCTTAACGTGGCATTGGTCTGGTATTAAATGGAAACACTAGAAGAGTCAATAAAGATGCAGGAAAAGAAAAGCTAATCAGCGATTACTCTGCTCTATATCAACAAAAAGAAAACCCCAGATAATATGGCTGTACCACTTCATTAATAAGCAGTTACTTCCAACTGTATCAATGGAAAGTTACAAAAAGGCAGATTTAAAAGCTAAGCTAGGCATACCAAAAACCAGCAGACCTGAACAGTGTAATCAAAGTAATATTAAAAACAGGTAGCTGAGGAGCTCTTTGTATGATGAACACTGTCTTTAAGCAACTCTTGGAGAACTGAAGTGTTAAAACTAAAAGAAAGCTGATGTCACACCAATGCTCAAAAAAAGGATAACTAGAATAGCATATGTATTTTAAGTATTGGCAGTGTAATGCTGATCACCACAGGACAGAGGAGCTGATAATATTTCCTTAATGTCTTAATGGAGGATTCAATGAACCACAAATTTAAGAAGGGTAAAATAATTATTACCAATTCAATTTTGTTCTTTTTGGGAAGAGGAAAAAAAAATAAAGGTGGTCTTTTCAGAGAGAACAGCTTTCTCTGGTAAGACTGCAATTCTAGTTGAAACAGATAACTGGTACAATGAAAAGTAGAATTCCCCGAGTATTCTGTGGCTACTGAATTAGAAACAAGCATTCTATAGTTAATAAAGCAGTAACAAAGATTACAACTCATTAACTGACAGATCTAAAAATACTATTACAAAAAGTCATCATCAAACGAGTTTCTTCTGGGGTCTGAAGCATACAACATACTGAGACTACGCTAAAAGTTGTGTCTTTTCCTAGATCACTGACAAAAGTCTTCACTTATAAGATCTCCAAAAGGCACAATAACCACGGCAGATATAAACAACGCAGTGGAAAACTCAGTCATACAAAGACATTTGGTTAATGCAGTTAGTACGGTGCAAGAATGCAGTATGATTTGATTTTGTTAAATTATAAGACATATCTCAGAAGAAAGCAGGAAGGTTAAATTTACAGGATGGAGAACGTGTAAGGTGGTAACTTTAGGAAGGACTCACTGGTTGAGGGTGAATCAATCAATCAAAAATTTGCTCTCAGTGCAAGGCAGCAGCCAAGATAACATGTCATCTTCAGATCTGTGTACAATGAGCTATCAAATAGGCGTACAAGCACTGTGTTATGCTTGTATTGATATTTATTCAACAAAAACACTAAGTCCATTGGTGTCCACAGTTTAATAAAAATAGTGAATTCTAAATGTTTTGTTGCAGAAGATTCTCAGAAATCATTAAAGAATTGAAAAAACCCATATAAAGGATTTTATTACATATTGCTGAATAAAAAGGAAAAAATAAGGGACAATTTAAACACAGCAGCAAAGTTTCTCCACAGAGAAGATTAATTGCAAGATTTTACTTAATTTAGTAAATACGGCTGCAAGCCATATATTGAAACTTCAATTTATACTGAAACTTGAAATAACTTTTATCAGGAAAGGTCCTCCCAAGAAACAAATTAAGTTGTAGCAGATTCTTGATTATTTTCAATCACTTAGAAAAAACTTACAATTCTGATTTTAAATATTTCACCATGCAGATTATTTTTGAAAAAAATACTGAACCTGTGCTACAGATCAGCATAGTGTCTTCTGCCAATCAAATCACAGAACATAAAACAAACTGGTGATAGCAAATTGGTAAGACATCCAGCTACATGGTTTGGAAATTTTCTTGTCAGCAGCCTTTCACACCAAAAAAGAAGAATCAAAACAATTTAGTGATCTTATTCTGTACATATATATATGTACACACATAACACATGTATTTATTTCTGTAGCATTCAATATGGTCTCTCAGGAAATCAGATCATACCGACACTTGAAAAACAAGTCTGAAGTTTTCACACCTGACCAGAAAAGTTAGCTGTCAGAGAAGACATAACTCCCGTTTAAATCCTCTTGTAGTCCTCAGTGTGAACCGTAACAATGTAAGCCTAAAATACTAGGCATTTACCAACCCCTTCCCAGATTAGACTGCAAAGAACACAGGGAGCACTGGATCAGTTTTACTAGACGTGAAGGGAAAAGGAAAATTCTTCTTTTCAAAACTCTGTGTCTTGCAGGGAAAGGAAAGATGAACAGGAGGGAAAAAAAAAGGCATCATTACAGACAGGGTGCAGGATAAAAACAAACAAACAAACTTGCAGGAAACTTCCCTTTCAACTGCACCAAACACTTCCACTACATTTGAGGTCCGAAGCCCTTTACCTTTTTCTTTCCAATACGAATGCCTTCTCAAACCACGTTCTTCCCCCACCCCCCTTAAGTTATGGGGTTTGCTGCTACCACAGACTTTACCCACTTGTGTGGGGTGGCCACTTCCCCCCATCTTTTCTATTTGAAACATGCTTGCACTCTTCCACAGAATACTATACAGAGCCTAGCAGAAAATGAATTTACTCCCTAAGCTTGCTTTTATATATCTATATGTATCTATCTATGATTCTAGCTTTACTAACTTGTATTCATCTATACCTGTCCTCAAGGAATCTTAAGTCTAGTGAGGAATTCTGGAGTGCAGTGCACACTGATCATGCTGCCTCCCAGCCTCAAAATACAGGAGACCCCAGTAGAGTTAGCTATCTACCCAGTGATGAACAGCTGGGAAATCCTTATTTACAACTGATTCATTCTGCTCACAAAATTCCAGGATGAGAACGCGCCACTATTAGGATTTGGCACCTGATTTGATTATATTTTCCAGTTTGACAACTATAGATAGGAACCCTGCTGTGAGACACCAGAATTAATAAATTAATTCTTGACAGGTAGTGGAATAAAGATAATATTTTTAATTGCAGTTAAGCCTTTTTGCTTATTGCTTATATAGCATGGCTTGTCCTGGTGAGGAGTCAGAGCATTGTGGAAGGACGATGCTGTTACAAAACTTCCGTTTTCCTGGCTTCACAAGCACAAGGACATGTTCTGAAGACAGCATTCTGGGATCCTCATCCAAACAAAACTGCTCGTGTCTCTGTCACTTGTGCCTTCTTCATCTTTGCACGACCTTTTACTCTAAGCCTCTCATCTAAGAGAGCCACGTCTCTCTTCCTTCCATCCCTCTCTCACTGCCATGTTCCTTACTCAGCTGTCCCTTTTCAGGAACACCATCTACCTACTTCCAGTCTTCTCACGTGAAGGGGCCTCATGGGGCTCCATCTTCTTTCACAGTCTTTTCTCAGCATGGTACTACTCCCCACTCATTCACAAGGACACCCCCTTGTCATGGAGAAAGAGCTTGCGTGCCCTCGTGAGGTTGAGAGCTGTGCTGGTGGTGGCATGTGCCCCCGGTGGGGTCTCCCAGGCCAGACAGGTCTCAACTGAAGGGTCAGACAAAGTGTGTCCACGGGCAGGATGGGCTCACTAGCCTTCGGGCAGCCATCCTAGGAGAAGGACAACTCTGACTCCAAACCCGGGCAGATGGAACTCGTTTAGCCCTGTAAGGCACCATCTAAGAGAAGGACACTCTAACCAAACCTACGACCCGAGGACTTCGCTGTCACTGTCCAGTCTTGCTAGGCCCTGGCAGATGAACCTCAAGTGTAAAGGGTGGAGCCAGTTCCGCGCACGCTGCGCCTCACCTAAAAAATCCACCGCGCACGCCCAAAGGGTTCACTCCATCAGCGCGCTTGCACTAAGCGTGGAGAAAACCCTTCCCAAATCTTTGTTCATAAAGCCAAGCCATGATGACTACTCCCCAGCTCCAGCTTGTTCCATTAAGAGTATGGGACAAGATTCCTTCTCAAAATTTTCTGGGCAACTTCCCTGACTCTGTCCCAATGAGTCCAACAAAACTGGAAAACAACTCTTAACAAGGGGGGTGGGTGATAGAAATCAGCCTCATGAACAAATCTAGTATGGAAAATTTAAGCTTGAATGGATTATCAAAATTCAAAGTTTGGAAACTAAAACACTATCGTATTTAGTAGTGGTAAAGCACCTTAATTACACATAACATTACCAACCTTTCCAGAAAGCTGACAAAACAAACAGGTACATAAACAATATAACATGTATTTTACTGAAACATAATATATTTTTAGGTTTTGTCTGTTGGAAAACCTGTACATGATAAATTAATCTGATTCATTATGAAATCTGTTGTATTTTACAGGAAGTGTAGTATTTTCCCTTCCATATACAATGAAAAAATAACTTCCACTGCATCTTTACTCAGCCTAACATAATTTAATTAAACACTGGAATTAGCACAAAAATACCAGTCAGGACTCCTACTCCCATCAAGTCACTCAAGAAACTAAAAAGGTGTTAGACACCTAATTCTCCGGGATTTGGAAATCTTTTATCTATATATTCATAAACCCTGCCCTGATCCTTTTCACTTCGTACAATAAGAGTGAGATGAAATACAACACACTAAGATGATAGAAAACCCGAAGGGAAATACTTTAAAAGAGACAATGGAAGTTATTTTAATATGATATATATTTAGCTTACAATATATCAAGAGCAGTCTGTTAAAGGTTCTTGACTTGTAGGCACCGCAAACTGCTGCACTGAAATTTATTAAAACCCCCACAACGTACAAGAGCAACGACATGGGTAACAACGTTACTATTAATACCATTAATAACCACATTACTATGCATGTTGGCAGTCCCAAATTCACACACATGTACATTATTTGCCAGGAGTGTCATTTACAGGCTCCCTAGAAATGAATATGCCCTTGTGGAAACACCAGTGTGTTAAATCCCACTACAGAGATGAGAACTGTACATGGTGAACATAGAAATGCTCCTCTCCGAACATTCCACGATCCTGTGTTCTCTGCTCACCTCACACCCTGTGTTCACTGCTAACCATGCACTGCTGTGAAAGCTTTGAGGACACAAACTGCACATGAACTTTAAGCGAACACTCAGGAGCAAATTCTGACCAGAGAGGCAGG
>NW_010429605.1:1538-6887 GCF_000710305.1 Buceros rhinoceros silvestris
TTCAGCAGTTTTCAGGAATAGCTTTATATTTCTTATAAAATCAGCTACTTCTTAGTTCACTCAAGCGTGAAAGCTAATTCTAAAAGGTATTCAGAGATGTATGCTTGGTAATTTGTGAGCTGTGTTGTTTTTCTAATAAAGCTACCACATGGTAATTTGGACTGTCAATGGAAAATGAGTATCTGAGTACCACTGATGATCAAGGTCATATTTTAATTATTTGTAAAGTGGTTTAAACCTCAATCTCACTTTGCTAGTTTAACTAAATATTTTTCTTTTATGTGACTTTGTGATTCATGTGACTGTTTCCTCCCTTCTTATGAACAGACGTGCCTTTGTTTGATTCACACCATCACCTGTAGGTTCATTTTGTTCATATTTCAAAAAGTGTAATAAAATCTTTCATATAGACAGAACACGGTCTGAACATTTTTGTGTTTTTCTGGTTTGGGGTTTTTTTTTTTTAAATACTTTCTATATTCTTCTTCCCTTTGTCTTTGGAGAGACATACTCTGGTGGTGCCTAGGGACTAGTCAAAATGAGGCTATCCTGTGTGGAGCAGTTCGTAAAGTAACAGGCAGTTTACCCAAGACACTTTCAATCTAAATACACTAGATAGGTTTTGTTTTCAGGTGTGGAAGCGGCAGCAAGAGAGTCATGGGGAAAATGTATGACTTGTCCAGCTGGGTTTAATGCAGCAGAGCAAATGTTGCATGGGTAACATGACATATGGTGTAAACGGGGGGAGGGAGCAAAATGCCAACCAAGACAGCAAGGACAGTGTACTCAAAACAACATACAGCTTTGCATGGCTGAAATATCTGTTTTTTCTTAGCCATCTTTCGTTGCCGTTGCTCCCTCTTCTGTGCAGTTGCCTTAGTTGTGAGTAAAGTGCTTCTGCTTCACTCTCCTGCTTTTCCTCCTGTATCTCTCTCTTTTTTCCAGTGCCTATTTTTCTTTCTCTACTCAAAGAACCAGATTGAACCAAGCAAGTTTGCTCTAAAATTTCCTAGTAATCTGTGCACTAGTTAAGGAAAGGGTGTGTAAAGAAATGAAAGTCGGCTCTGAAGGATGCACCTCTTCTATTTCCAAAGGGTGCGACAATTTGTATGCTTCTCTCAGCCTTGGAGGAAATTGGCAAAGCTTTTCTTGTCCCCAGTGTTGTTGTACTTCAATGTTTTTTGCCATCCTTCGGAGGCAGATTTCAGGGCCAGCTCTTTTTTCAAGATTGGCTCTCTGCACAGAGCCATGTTGGTTAACCTTCGGATGTGGTTCAAGAAAGATATCCTTGAACTTGAACTGTAAGGTCCTACTTATTAAAGAGAACGCTGCTCTTTAAGTTTTCTTCCCACAGTGCCCAAGCGGCCAAATACAGGGCCATGGCAGAGTCTCAAGGACAGCCACAAAACAGTCAGGGCTCTTTAGTCAACAGCACGTGCCCTGCTGTGCTGTGTCCTGTGCCAACCAGCATCTCATTGCTGGGTGCAGTCTGCAAGCAACAGAAGGCAGGGATGGTTTGACCATAGCTACCTCATTTTAGGAAGGGAAGGGAAGGGAAGGGAAGGGAAGGGAAGGGAAGGGAAGGGAAGGGAAGGGAAGGGAAGAAGGGAAGGGTTGAGGTTAGCCAGATGGGAGACACTGCACAGCTCTCATTCTACTTCAAGATCAGAAGGCAAGACCTGACAACCTGTAATTTTAATATAGCTCTAACAAGCAATTCTTCAAGCACGAGGTAAAACTGGCAAAAAAACATATTCCCATGTGGGATTTGTCAATGAGTTCGTCATTTTTTGTGCAAAGTGTATTCTTTGTTATACTTGGGTACTTTTTCCCTTTAAATTTTTACTTCTCACACCTGCTTTACCTCACATAGCTCACTGCCCTATGAAGCCATGCTATTCTGTGTTTCATTTTTCTTATTGCTAACTGTTGAATCATGAGCAAAAATTGTGGTTATAAACAAATTAATCTTATCTCATCTCAAGCTCTTTTTTACTGTCTAGCCTTTTATCTGTTGCGTGAATCCCTTTCTTCACCTCTGCTATATACTGGGAAAGTTCACTTGCTTTATCACATTTTGGTCTCACAAGGTTCAGTGGTTTGTAGGAGGTGAAAAGCTTGAAAGGAGAAAAAGTAGTGAAACAAGGGAAAATTTGTGCTGAGAAATGGAGCAGTTCATGTTTGCTGATTCCAGATAAGAGATCAAATAATTTGACTGGAGACCTCGAGGTAACATTTGCAAATGAAAAACTTTATAGGAAAGTTCTGTTGTTTAGCTTTCATATTCACATTTATCCGTCTAAGAGGTGCATTAGCAGGCTACGATTTTGTCAGCATGAGACCATTTTTATTGAAAAATGTGTGCATTTGTTGGCTGCTTTCTATTGAGTTTATCGTGTCAGAGTTCACATTCTAAAGAAAGAAAAGGTTCGACCTAAATGTTGGATTATGAGGAGCCTCTTTACAGAAGTAATTATGAGATTTTCTTGGTCAGGGACAGCAACTGAGACACTTGGGATATCAAAGGAAGAACAAAAGTGTGTTCAAAACCATTGCATTACAATTCCTAGCACACTTACACTGTTACTGGCAAATCAGTTGGGACTAGCAGGCAAATATTTAGATTATCAGAACGAGTTTTTCCTTATGGGCAGCAATGCAGAATGTTTGCAGGTACTGTATTACTGAGAAAAAGACTTGGCATTATGAGTTTATCAAGCTTGCTTTATTCATGTTATTTTGTTTCCACTGCAATTCAATAACACAATGTCCACGGCTTGTACTTGCAGCAAGATTTCTGTCTTCTTCCTGATGTTTACCAGCACTGGATCAATGTTCTAAAGGGCAGCGCTGACAGCATTACTTCTGTGAACATCAAGCTCATGTTTGTCACAGAGTGAAACCACACCCTTTATAGCCAAGAGTCTAACTTCTGAAATACATATTCTCTGACCCATTTAGTAAGTGGTTCTGTACAGACTGAATGTACTAGAAAAAGAAGAGTCTGTTCCCGGTAAAGCAATCAGTCTCAGCATCGGCTTGACATTTCCACCTTAATTTGGAGCTATTGTTTAATTCTTTCTACCTGGAAGAAATTTCCACTTCCAGGGTCAAAACTGCCTATCTATCTGCTCTTTCTGTTAGCCATAAATATTGCATGTGAATAAGTTCACGCACCAGTAATCCAACTGGAATTTTCCTTGTCGGTGCAGCATTGCCAAATGAAAGCACCCAAACGACCTGTTGCAAAACTACATCCACTGCATCTTTTCTGCAATGGGGAGGGAGTAGAGCACCTAGGGCCAGTTCTGTGTTCTGAGGATGCTGTGGGCAAAAGCAGCTTGGGAACACAATACAAATAGATTTTAATAGGACATAGGGAAGACATTTTTCATAACAAGGTTGATGATACTTTGGAACAGGTTGTCCAGAGAAGTTGTGAATGCCACATCATTGTTTAAGGTCAGGTTGGACTTGGCTTTGAGCAACTGATATAGTGGAAGATGAACCTGCCCATGGCAGAGTGATTGGACGAGGTGATCTTTAAAGGTCTGTCCCAATCCAAAGCATTCTGTGGTTCTATGATTCTATGTGGATGCTCATTGGTGGCTATATAACCCGGTGGTAAAGCTTGTCTTCAGAGCTGCTCTAATGTAATTAGTTAAAAAGCAGCGTTTTGCTCTAAACTGAGCTGTAGGCTGCTGGTGTGGGATTATTTGGTCTACTGGTCCTTCAGCTGATTTCAGTGCCCTGCATCTTGATCGCCTGGAGATGAGTGACTTAAACATGCAGGATCTGGCAGTTTTGGACATGTTCCAAAGGCAGAACTTCATAGACAACCACCATACTTTGAGTCATAAAGTGGCTGGTGACTCACCATACCAATACATAGGAAGCTAGAGTAAAACACCAGAGAAATTGATGACTTTGTACATATTGGCTACAATTATGAGGAATAAACTGTAATAATTAGATTAGAAATCACTGTAGCTGGACTAATAACAAGTCTTTGACTTGTCTGTACTTGTATAGTTGCAAGAATTTATTATTCTGCAAGATATTTCTGTAGCCTACAAGTTACATGATTGTATGGTTTAATATGATGCCCTTGAGGCTCAGTTATAATTTTGATGCATGACTGACTGTGTCTACACTGTTATATTTGCCTTCATAAACCTCTGAGTGTGGGCTTGCCTCATGGTGCCAGTTTTGTGTGAGCTCTGGATTCATAGCTAGGCTGGTGTAGAAATAAGCACCACCTACCCCTTCATTTAAGCTAAGAACTCTCTTTCCTGTGTTCTCTCAGTGCCTTCTGACAGGGTGCTAGAGGAGTACTGTGGCACACAAGAATTGGTTGTTTTTTAATTTGTCTGCTTACATTATCTGGAGTAGACACAAGTAAGAAAGCTTTCTCAAGACTGTGTTGCTAATGTAAGTATAGCCTTGCAAGCTGAAGAGACAATCTTTTTAGAATATGGGATGGGATTTTTCTACTGCATTTTTGTCCTGAAATTCATATTTGTAAATCCTGTTTTTTGAGTCCTATGTCTCTGGGCCAGATTCAAAGTGTGGTCCTAAACCGGAGACAACTTCTAAAGGAAAATGCAAATTAGAGGGAGGGATAAAAGTAGCATGATACAGACGGGCTTCAAAATTCTGTTGTTTTTCTTTTTGCCATGCTTATGGTAGGAGGTTGCATAGTAATAGATAGCAAAGCAGGTGGTTCTGATTACCAGTGCTGAATTCCAAATTGTATTATTTTTTGGCAGCAGCCCAATCAGACAATCATTGCCAGGGACCACGTCAAGTATCAGCCAGCATACAGAATACCTAGATTAAAAATGTTTTCAGTTATTGTCTTGGGTAAAATCTTTGTATTGATATTCTATTGTGTTTTAGCTAATTTTATGGCCGTTAAAATGTTTGCTATGAACCTTCAGTGCTGAGAAATTTTTTTCACAATCAGAAATCCCACTGAATTTCAATTTCCTGCTATTGGGTTTAGATGCAAACATTGTAGTAAAAGATAAACACAGCCAGTAAGGCATTAAAGTGATCCTGGCTGGTCATATGGCTGCTGGAGCAAAAGGGGAAAACAAGACTGTAATCAGAAGGGAGAGCGTGAGCCTCTGTCCTAGCTGA
This sequence comes from Buceros rhinoceros silvestris, assembly GCF_000710305.1. Classification (NCBI taxonomy): domain Eukaryota; kingdom Metazoa; phylum Chordata; class Aves; order Bucerotiformes; family Bucerotidae; genus Buceros; species Buceros rhinoceros. The sequence goes on from NW_010429605.1 coordinate 6,681, forward strand.
CTGGAGCTCAGAAAGCCTCTGGGGACCATTGCCATGTGTTTCGCGGTTGACTTGCTCTTGCTCTGTGGATAATAAACAAGCTTGGAGCCTTCTGCTGCTTCCCTTGCTGTTGTGAGTACCCACCAGCACGCAGCAGTTGCACCAGAACTGCCTTTGTGGTCCTATGTGACACATGGAGAACTTCTCACACCAGTGGCTAATCCGGGG
>NW_010429605.1:6932-8885 GCF_000710305.1 Buceros rhinoceros silvestris
TGCCTTTGTGGTCCGATGTGACACATGGAGAACTTCTCACACCAGTGGCTAGTCAGGGAGTTGGGAAAGCCTATTAAGCTAAAGGATCAGGGCCCGAGAAGTAATTAGGTCAGAGATAAAGATAAAAGACGGGTGTAAGAAAAAAATGACAGTGTTTTCTGTTATCCTGAAGAACAGGGAAGCTTCAATCTCAGAGACCTATCTAAGATGCCCACTTACATCTCTTCAAATTGAATTAATGTATGTGCCTTTTTTGTTCAGCTAAATTGTTCTCTTCATGATCTCAAAAGACTGTTCACATTTGCACTATCTTTTTCCCATAATTATCTGAAAATAGTTGGAAAGAGCTGATAACAGGGAAAGCTTCTGATATCAGGGCTGCAGAGGTGGTTTTGGATTTACCAGTGGGTAATGTAGTCATCCAGTCTTTCATGCTGTCTCAGCTCTTCTTAGAAATCAGACAGGTCTGGTTTAGAGTGTTTCAAGATTGTGTAAAAGGCAGTGAAAAGAAACGTGCAATTAATTGATGCTGTTGTTACATCCATAACAGAATACACTCTGAGTGGTAACAGAGATCGTTTTAACATTGATTCAAAGATTTTATTTTCTAAGCACAACTCTTAAGGGAATTTGTTTTCAATGTCAATTACTCTAAGAATGTAAAATTGAATGATAATTCCTTTATATGATGAATATTTCAAACTTGCTTTTGTTCAACCTGCATTATTCTTCATCATATTTTTACTTGTAGCACTATCTGTAAAATATTCATTTAATTTAGATCAGTGAATACAAGTTATTTATGATTTCAAATAAAATCTCTTAGTAAGTCAGTCTGTCAGCAGACTATTCTTCTGGAAAAATGAAAGGTGCAGTGGAAAGAGATTCTACATTTATCTTTATTACATCTTTATAGCACAGAGTTTATAGCCAGTGATATTTGTGTATGCGTGTTTCTCTGTGTGTGCGAGGGAGAGAGAGAGAGAAACTACTGTGCAGTGACATTTTGTTAAAAACATTTAAAAAAATAGAAAAAGGAAGCAGTGGTTTGAAATTTAACTAAACTGAAACTATTTTAAATTACTTAGAATTAGTGTGAATTGAGCTGGAAGCATATTTTGATCTGACATTTGATTTTGGGAATTAGAACTGTTTGTACCCTCTTTGCACTATTGAAGGGAGCAAAAGGAGAAAGTTGGCAAAAATTGGAAAGTATAAAAAAAATAAAGAAGGAAAAAGGTTAGTAAAATCACTGTTTACTTTATTTCATGGTAAAAGTTCTGTAAGCAGTCACTAGTAAAAAGGAAGTTCAATCAGAAGTTAAAGATCACCTAGTCTGTAGAAAGAGTGCCAGTCACGTGGAGCAAACCTGATCAAATACTAGGAATTTTGCACTAAATTTTGAATCCTTTTCCTCTGAAGCCTCAGTGGAAGGTGTGCTCCCAGCTGCAGTAACTCGCAGTCTTTCTGTTGAGGACTGGGAGCATCTGGAGTTCAGGTTTTATATCATGCGTGGTGGTTATGTCTGTGCTTGGTGAGACCCCACGCCCTGGATTCTCATCCTAACCGTGCCAACGGCTGGGACAAGTAGCCTCTGAAGCCTCAGTGGAAGGTGTGCTCCCAGCTGCAGTAACTCGCCGTCTTTCTGTTGAGGACTGGGAGCATCTGGAGTTCAGGTTTTATATCATGCGTGGTGGTTATGTCTGTGCTTGGTGAGAACCCACGCCCTGGATTCTCATCCTAACCGTGCCAATGGCTGGAACAGCAGGTGAGGTGATTCTCGGAAACAGAGGTCTGTGGCACCCCAGTTTTAAGTTTCTCTTAATGCAATAGTTGCAGTGTCATTTTGTGGGGGTTTAATGACCCAGTATGGAACCACCCAAACAGTATTTTATGCAGTAAATGGTTCTCTGTGTGTTTTTCTAATCCAAAAACCAGACAGAAGAAACCAAC
>NW_010429605.1:9093-9331 GCF_000710305.1 Buceros rhinoceros silvestris
TGAACTATGAATACCAGCGATGGCCTTAACCTGAGCCCTTTGTGCTAAGAAAACCAGGGCAAAGCTGGACCTTTTCTATCGCCCGCTTCAAGTCTAGTGGATTTCTGTTCTGAAATATGTTAGAAGATTGTTGTTAGAGACTTAATCGTCAGCAGATTAAATTAGTGTCTAAAGACTCCTGTGAATAGAGATTTTTTTTCATCTGATCCTGTCACAAAAAGGGGGCCAGGAAGAGATA
>NW_010429606.1:0-28265 GCF_000710305.1 Buceros rhinoceros silvestris
GGGGAGGTGATACTGGGAAGGAGGATCTGCATTTCATATCAGCTGCCATACCAAGCTACCCTCAGGCTAGCATATTTGCTCTTTTATTTTTTGCTTGTTTTTGATATCTCACTGTCTTAAAATCTGGTTAATTTTGTGTGTGTGTGTGTGTGATACTGGGAAGGAGGATCTGCATTTCATATCAGCTGCCATACCAAGCTACCCTCAGGCTAGCATATTTGCTCTTTTATTTTTTGCTTGTTTTTGATATCTCTGTCTTAAAATCTGGTTAATTTTGTGTGTGTGTGTGTGTGTTGTGGCATTATTAATTTTTGCCTTTTGGAATATTTTGAGTGTCAATTGTTTTAAAGTAAGGCAATGAGAGCTTTTTTATTATTATTTCGAGTAAAACCTCTTACTGTGCGGTGATGCTGGAAGAAAGAACATAATATAAGAGAATTAGGATACATTATACTTATCGACTAACATGTATTTTAATAACTCTTTGCTGTAATTGGCATTTTAAATAAATTTGACATTTTGATCAGTTATTTTACCAATTTAACTTGGTTATTAGCATCAGCTACTCCTTTCACTACTGGTAATTCATCTATGCAATCTCCATACCCATACTAGATATTTTCAATTAGTATTTTGCTGTTCTGAAGAGTCTGAAATCCTTTTCTGTTGGTCCTCCAGTTCATTTCCTGGTGCTTATGCCAAAGTCTCCAGTGTTTACCGTTCTAAAGAGGAGATTTAGTGTATCATAGTATCACAGATGGATAAGCAAAAAAGTCTTAATAGCAAATAAATATAAATTAATTATCATTGTTGGTGCTTTAAGTCTTCAAATCAACTATGCAATATTATTTACAGTCTTCCTGCCAATTATTGTTTGCCTATGCATTTCTCAGACATTTTGAAATACAGACTTACAATTTTTTTCTTCATTATTCTTAATCCAGCCTGGTTTTGTATATTATCTTAATTTCAGATTTAAAATTTTACATGAAGAAAAACAGCAAATGTACTGTTAAGTCAGAGATGCAGTAATAGGTTACCCTTCTAGAAAGTAGGAGTGCCATATATTTATGAGGAACAAAGAAAATGTTATGTATGTAACCTTCAGAAAAACCTGCAAAAACCAAACCAAAGCAAAAAAAAAAAAAAAACCCGTATGGATGGGACAAAGGTAAGCACTTAACTGGGCTTAATGAAACTGAGATTTTTGTTTTCTCTTTGAAAACAGAAACTTGGGTTCATTAGGAAAGCTAGAATCTTCAAAGAAGCCCATGGGAGCCCAGCTGGGACCTTGAATGGAGCTTTGAAAACCTGAGCTTATGAAAACTTAACCTCACCAGCTTTAGGTTCTCCATTATTATATTTTTGCTCTTTAGGAAGCTGTCGCATTTTGCCACAGAGGATAGAAATGTGGGTGAAATGATTGTCTCTATTCTTGAAATGCTTCATAGGAGCCTTTTGAGAGCTAATTAATATTAATCATTTGAAAATTGCCTAGTGAAAGGCGTGATATAAATGGAATATATGGCAAAAGTTAGTTATCACGAAAACAGTGAGCTATTTTTAAATGCTTGTGCAAGAGAGCTTAGGGCTCGTCTGAGGTGCCAGATTGACAATGCTGCCTGATCTGTTGCTCACAGAACATATGCACCGTGGGCAGCAGTACTGCAGGTTACCCTGTTGGTGCTTCTGCCCTGTCCTAGATGGCTTGCCTCCAGCTTCCAGCTTGCCCCTTGGCTCTGCTAAAACTGCCAGTTAATACCTGCTTTTCTGATGCTACCATCACTTTTTTTTTTCTTCTTACTGTGGATGGTTGCCTGCTGTGAACAGGATGGAGACTATCTTTGTCCATTTTATTTTTCATTCTGTGCTAGCGAAGAACATGGTGTTAAATGGTTTATCCAGCACAACAATTTTTATGTTAAAGAAAAGAATGAACTCACAAATCAAGGTGATGAAATGTGAATCTCATGATCACCACCATTAATTCTTCCACTGTTTCATATGGAGGTAGAAAATTGTGTTCTTGTAAGTGCAAATGGCTGCTAAGATGTTTCTTAACCTGATTATAGAAGCTGGAACAGGAAGTGATTTGCTTATAAAACATTGGTATTGTTTTGATTACGTTTTGTTCTAGAAAATATTATGCAGAGAAATGTCACTGCAGTTACTTAATGAAAACAATTTCAGATCATGAATTGTAATATAAGTCTCTGCATTTTTGACTTTTTTATGCTACTGGCATCTGTGGTAAACTGCACAGGTACTCTATGTTTGTTACTACTGTTATTTTTATGAAGCAGTCAAGAAAATGGTCTCTATTTGTTTCACCTTATTTCATTAAGGGGTAAGAAGAAAAAGAGACAAGGGAGAGGAATCATGACACGTTTTACTTTGCTCTTACAAATGAGTAAGTGTGTTAAGGGTAATTTATAATGCAGAGACTCCAGCAGTTTAGCCAGATTTTTTAAAATTGCTTTAAACGTGACTTTTGTTTCCTTTAACTTGTGAGTAACAGTTACATTTATAGCTCATGAGGTGAGTGTGTTGGTGTATTACTTCAGATAAAGTAAAAGCAGAAAGTAACTGGTCCAGCTAGGGTATTGGTGTTCTGTTTGGGCGTCCAGCAAAGTGAAGTGCTGCAAAACTGCAAACTGCACTGAAGTGCTAATAGCATCTGAGGTAGTACAGCTAAACCTTGAGTGAATTAATGCCTACCTTACAGCAATAAGAATCGGTTCCTCCAGACTGCAAAAACTAGACTACAAATTGAACTCATTGCCATTGTACTGAGATGAAGTATCAGTGCGTATCAGAAACAAAGAAATATCTAACTGAAGCTGGGGCTATTTTTTGCCACATATTTGTTTATGGTCTAGAGCAGTATGTTTTATTGCTTACAAAACTTCCTTACCCATCCCTTTCTCAAGCCCTTGTTGAGTACAGAGACTTTTGCTTGCTTCATTTAGGTTGGCTGACCAGGTCATGAATTTCCATGACGATTCTTGTGCAAAAGGCTCTGTTCTGCCTCCTGTTATCTAGGAATGTTGTGTGTGCACGTGCCTAGTTGCTGAGTTAGGATGTTTTGCTTTCTGCTCTTGTTCTGGAGAAAGCTTATTCAAATGCTTCTGTAACCCCAAATATTTCACAGCTTTCCCTTTTATTTCTGTGCTCAAGAGTTCAATACTAGACATCCGCTTTCTAACAGAGTACGTTTGCACAAAATAATCTTGCAGCCAATCAATGCCACTACTAATCTGGCAGGATAAAGCCATGTATTCCCTTCCACCTCAGGGGGCTGCTTTTGCTGCCTGTGCAACTCCCCACCACCTGCCAAGAAAAGATCAGGCTTGGCTTTGTGACATAGTGGTATGGGGAATTAGGCAGTAGGCTGCCAGGCTAGTAAAGGCAAACGTGAGATGTTCTCGATTTGTGTTGCTGAGAAATATGAGGAAGGTCTCTTTGTGTGAATTGCAGGATCTGAGCTAGCTTGGTAGCCTGTGTGGTAATACTTGTCTCTGATGACAGCAGGCATCTAACATGCCATAGGTTTAACGCTCTCAGGCAGCGCGCTTTCCTCCTGGTATTGGTTTCTGGGAAGGATGAGCTGTCACCACTCTTGATGTGTGTAGAGAACAGAGGTCTCCTGAGATAAGGTTGTTCATTATGCTTCCTGAAGAACCATTAAATTTATATCAGTGCAATGTGATCTACTCCTTGGGTAGAGACATTGTTTTCTGAGCCTTTTCTTCTATCCTAATCTCCACGTCTGTGATTTTTAAAAAATTGTTATTATTTTTTTTAAATCTGCAAACAGCAAGAATGTAGAAATATGTAAGTAGCAATAATGCAGTATTTCCAAGCAGAATCTCACAGTGACAAGATGAAAAATTATGCATTCTTACTGCATTATCCGGTATGTATAAGCCTTTATAAAATGAGAAATAATTCATATCATGCTGCTTTGTATAAATTTGCAGGATTTTTGATGCTATTTGTAAAAACACATCAGTACTGTGACAGTATTTTAAGGTAGTTGTTAATGCATGGTAATAAATGTAACAATCTTTATTTTGATTGAGGTTGTTTAGGCTGCTTCATCTAAACAATTAAAAGTTTTTTTTAGTTATGGAAAAGCAATTGAAGTAACAATAAACATTGAGATATTATATCTATCTGAGACCACTGTGCTTGCTATATAATACCAGTCATTGAATTTGTGGTTTTTTTTTTTTTTTTAAAATTGTGGAGCATTTTTGGAATAACAATAATATTTTGTGCATATTTGATATATATTTAGATACAGTAATATGATCAGAATTACCCTTTTACTCTGAAATATTATTGGCCATCAAAAGTAACAGGACTGGGATGTCTTTTTAGGGTGAAACTTATTGATATTTGTAGATAATTATACAATGCAATTAATTGCAGAAAGTTATTCAGGTAGGTATTGTTTCTGCGATAAAATATATAGTACATTTTAGAGAACGGTTTCAATCTTCTTTTTGCCAGTCTGAGCATCTGGTGAACAAATTAATTAAATTTGTGTCTAATTTCAACAACCAGATTTTCTTAAAATACATACTCAGCCCAGCTGCTAAATGTCTCTTTCTGAGTTATTTCACACATGCTTTGTGATTAATAGTAATGCTAATGGTAAATTCAGGTTATTATACAGATGAGATGCAGATATTATCCGGCTAAACACTGTTCACAGTCCTTAATGGACTCTATCCGCATGTGTTTGATCACATGAAGTAATTGTTCTTATTTTGTCATGCAGCTGATCTCTGACCTTCACATTTGTTTATCTTTTGAATGATACATGTTCTGTGTGGTGATTACCAATCTTGTCTGGGAGACTGACAATATTTAGATGTAAATACAGCAGTGCAAGCAGTGCACATTTGTGGTCTAATTCAGCAGCATGTTTGTGACATGAGTCACGTTTTAATAATTGGGAGGGCAAATTACATGACAGCTGTCTCCACAGAGAAAATAAGAATTGTTTGCATTGTTAATTAGCTTTTCTCTTTTTTAAATTATTGCACATTTCAGACATACTTAGTTGATTTTTTGGCACTTTTCAAAGGGCCAGAACATGTATTTCTTGAAAAAGAGGAATATACCCTCTGGTAAGCTTTCAAACCATGTGAGTTGTAGATGTGATACATAGTGTTATACGTGTAGTTATTGTGGTTGGTACCAAAAGGGAAGGGAGATTTAGCAGTATAACTCTGTGAGTTACTGGATTCCTTGAGGAAAGGCTGTAAAGGGTCGTCATATTTGTTGCTCTGTGCATGTTAGTGCTTGTATTTCTAAATGTTTATATAGGCTTAGGGCTCAACTGTAGTAATTTCCTAATTTGCAACTTCTGTAATGACAATGCAAGGACGAGCTGTTTATGATAATTATAAGGGAGGATTATTCCTAAATGCTGAACATTAGCAAAGCCAGTGGATAGTCTGAAATAGCCAAACTATAGAGTGTGTAACTGTATTTCTTGAAATCCAAAGTGATGCCCAGGTCTTAATCAGGCTTGTGTTGCTTATAGAAAAGTTAAAGTTAGTATCAGTGATAGTGAGGTCTTCTGCTGCTCCTTTTCACAGGGTGAATTTCCCTGTAAAATAATCTCTGATGTAAATGAAAATAGTTGCACCAGTGAGTCGAGAAACTGTCTTTTTCACAGTTGTTCTAGCTTTTAAGAACAGTCTAAAAAAACTTGTGTTTCAAGTCTGACCATATTCTTTTCAGGGATAAAAAGTAGAGAAAGTAAAACTTTCTAAAGAATGCTTAGAAACGAGAAACAAAATAAAAAGTGCTACAGAAAATGTTAATGTAATTTATGGAGTAAATAGAAAATGATATTACAATCAGTATTAGAAAACATGTTTCCAACAGAGCATTCGATTAAGATTTCTTTAATCTCAGTGTGTGACAAAGAAACCCAGAACCTCTAAATATAAACACAGTATATGGGTGAAGGGAGAACTTGTCAATAGCTCAGGGATCCGTATTAACTGAGATATAAGGAGTGGAATCCACCCAGGTAGAAGTCATAGGATTGTCACAGTTGTTACTGCTATATTTCAGGGCAGGTAACCAATAAGATGCAGAAAGAAGATATTCACAGTGTTATGTTGCAGAAATAGGATAAGCTACATCTACCAAGAAATGACCGTCAAAAAAAATGTTCTGCATATTAAGAGGCAAAACAAGTCTCAAGACTGTTTCCAAGTTTTTAAAGAAAATAGTGGAAGGCCTACTTTTTTCCCCCTCACAAGGTTTATCACTGATTTGTGTGGCTATACAATACGTTTTCTTTAAGATAAGTAAATAAGAAACATGACAGGGTAAGGAGTTCTTAAGAGGTGTATTTTATACTGGAAAGGAATCTACTAAGTTTTTGTGAGGCTCTTGAAAAGCTGCCAAGTCAAAATTTAACTTTTCAGTAAGAAGAGGAAGAACTCTCAGTGAAGGAATTGTTGTTGGCAACTTCTTTTGTGAAAGGAGCAGATCCGTAGTAGATCCATATTGGGAATAATTCTGCTTAATATTGTCATGGCTTAGGCTAAGCCAGCCACTAGACGAATGACAGATGCTCTCTATTAACCCCTCTCCCTTCCCGAAGGGGAAGAGAAAGGGAATAAGGGAAAGGGACCTGTGGATTGGAAAAGAGAACCAAAACTGCTTTAATGAAAATAATAGCAATAAAATTAAATGCGTTCAAATATATACAAAACCAACACCGAACCCAACCGAAAGAGAATTATGGGTTGGAAAAGAGAACTAAAACTGCTTTAATGAGAATAATAACAACAAAAATGAAATATATACAAATGTATACAATACCGATACCGAACCCAACCCCCCTGGTGGCAATCGTGTCACCATCACCACCAATGCTGCAGGGCAGGCACTGGGGAAGTCCCACACTGGACTCAGCAGCAGATGGTAACTGGATTCAGGAATGTATGGATTGGAATTGAAAGCAGAACGGACAGAGTCCTCCTTGGTCACGAGCCATTGAGATACCGAACCCAACCCCCCTGGTGGCAATCGTGTCACCATCACCACCAATGCTGCAGGGCAGGCACTGGGGAAGTCCCACACTGGACTCAGCAGCAGATGGTAACTGGATTCAGGAATGTATGGATTGGAATTGAAAGCAGAACGGACAGAGTCCTCCTTGGTCACGAGCCATTGAAGAAGAGAGCTTGACCCTTGTGATCCCTCAGCTTTATACCACATATGACATATGACGTATATGGGATGGGACACCTTGCTGGTCAGTGTAGGGTTACCTGTCCTGTCCACTTGTCCCTGCAGATGTGGCCTCTCCCTTACTGCACCCCCACTGTGGTGCACAGGGTTTAGCAGTGACCTTGGTCTGCACAGGAGCAAGTATCAGCAAGAGCCTTTCTGGACACCAATCCCTGGTAGTGACTCTAAACATCAAGCATTATGACTTCTAAAAACAGACACTGTCTGCACAAATACGCTGCTAGCTTCAGACAGAACATGCAGTTGCTTACAGGAGACAGCTGAAAAGTAAGATCACTGAACAGAATTTGTTCTGTTCTAATTCAAACCTGGACAAATATCTTTATCAATATTGTGGACGAGGGGTTTGAGTGCACCCTCGGTAAGGCTGCACCTTGAATACTAAATTCAGTTTGGGGGCCCTCACTACAGGAAAGACATTGACATGTTGGAGTGTGTCCAAAGGAGGGGAATGAAGCTGGTTGAATCCAGAGCACAAATAGTCTTAGGAGTGAGTGAGGCAAGTAGGGTTGTTTAGACTGGAGAAAAAGAGGCTCAGGGGAGACCTTATCGCCCTCTACCACTACCTGAAAGGTTGTAGTGAGGTGGGTGTCAGTCTCTCCTCTCAAGGAACAAGTGATGGGACGAGAGGAAGTGGCCTCAAATTGCACCAGGGGAGGCTTAGGTTGGATATTAGGAGAAATATCTTTACAGAAAGGATCGTCAAGCATTGGAACAGGCTGCACATTGAAGTGGTTGAGTCACCATTGACTCACCTGGAGGTATTTAAAAGATATGTAGATGTGGTGCTTAGGAACATAGTTTAGTGGTGGACTTGGCAGTGCAAGGTTGATGGTTGGACTGGATGGTCTTAAAGGTCTTTTCCAACCTAAATGATCCTCTAATTCTATGATTCTGGTGAACTTACTGCCAATCATTCTGGTTCACAGAATGTGGCAGAAGACAAAGAAATCAATTCTATTCACTAAACTTTTGACCTTGCTATTGAAGGCATAGTTTCCACGCTTCTATTCCTATACATCTATTATTGCAGTCTCATACCTCCTAAAAAGCTCAAATCATGTATTAATACACCAAGAAGCATAATCTATGGAGACTAATTTTTTAGCAATCTCATTGCATATATTCTTTATTAACCAGGATGGTTCATCATCCTGATGGACTTGGCAGTGCTAGGTTAGCATTTGGACTTGATAATCTTAAAGATCTTTTCTAACCTAAACTATTCTATGATTCTGTGCTGAGTGCCCTAGCAAAGGAAAAATTAAAATTTTCAGCTGTGACAAAACAGAAAAGATCAAAAGTTCTTGCAGTAAGACACCTCTTTGAATAAAGAGATGCTACTGGCTGTTAGATTACTCCTATGGAATAATTTTAGCAGGACTTGGTCAGATGTATTAACGTGGTTAGGGTTTTGTTTTTGTTTGGCCTTTTTTTTTTTTTAAGTCTTCTTACCATTTGTTTAAATGTATCAATCTTGTGTATTCTGTCCCTTAAGAAGCATGGTCTGAAGGAAGAGATTCCTGTCACCTGATTTCATATATCAAAGGTCTGTGTCTTACACTGTCACTATATTGTCTTTCTGCAGTCAGTGGAAAGAAGCGAGGATTTTTGGGTTATGATTCATCTGAGCTTTCTAGATGAGAAGAAGCCCATTCTAAAAATGCCTATTTATTTCCTTTAACCACAGATACACCACAGAGCCATTAGCTCAGACTTGTGCGTCAGTGTTCGTTTGGATGAATCCCACCTAAGTCAGTCTCATAGATACTGGGTACTTTGTTCTTTCTGGAGAAGTGTTTGCTCACTCCACTGTTTACAAGTGGAGTGTGACATTGTACTTTGAGTACCGTACTGTCTTGACACATAATTTAGGACATTCAAGAGTGAACATATGCTGTGTTCTAAGTAGACACAAAGCCATATACTTCCCATAGCAACAACAAGCTAATATATAGTTAGTGGTAATCATGTGCCAGACAGCTGTATAAAAATTTTAGGATCATTTCCTATGTGTTACCTCAAACACTTTTTAGTATTCAGTAAAGCTTAGGACTCTCTAGATGTTTCTGTGTTTCGAGTCCCGTGTTATTTTTAATTAAATTTCGTTTGCAGTAACCTTTGATTGGACTTCCATCTCAGAGGTTCTCAGGAACAGTTGACAAAGTGCTGTGACGTCTTGAAATGAAGTTGTATATGTGGTATTCTCAAGGTCCGTTTGAGTTCTCCTTGAATCGCCTAAGAACTAGATAAGCCAAACTTGGGCCTAAATAAGAGTTTGCTTAGATACTCATGTTATCAAAAGAAACTTTTGAATGCGTTCAAAACTGTGAGGATACAATCAGTATGTAAAAATATATGGAGTAAGAGATTGACCGTGTTGTCAAAGATTGATACAGAATGCTTGAAGAATGTAAAATTTCAAAATTTAACTCAATATACCTAGCCTTTTAAAAAAACTTCCTAGAGCTATCAGATCTCTGGGCTGTTTCATACTCTTCTGTGAGAAACACCAAAAGCTGTGTCACTTGAGAATTTGAAGTAATGCCAGAGTAAGGCATTAGAATATACACGAGTAATTAAATCTGCGCTGGCAGATCAGGAAGATAACTTGCCTAGAAAGTCATTGCTAGCTCAAATTTAAACAAGCTTGTGATCCTGTGACTGTGAAGATAAATGATGACCTTTAATGGTAGAATTTTATTTTAGATTATGGTCAAGATGCACTAGCTACTGCTGCTTTTTATCTTCAAATATTTTTTTTTTCACTTGAATCTGTTTCTATAAAAATTATTTGTAATCCCTTTGCATCCCTCCTTTTTTCCCCCCTCTCTCTCCCCACTCCTCCCCCAGCTGTCTCATGTGGTCAGCTCTCTCTCTGCTCTGCAGAGCTGTCTGTTGTTTCAGCCACATATTTGTTTGAATCAATAGAATTAATTGCGAGAGACTAGTCTGGACATGGATAGAATACTGAGGCACCAGGCATAGTGGTGTGTTTCTTGCAGTGTTTAATCAGCACCCATATGTAATTTCTTGGGATAAGCATGGGGTTCACTGGAAAAGGCTGACGCTAAACAAATAGTGAAATAACTAATTGGCAACTTTTGAAGCACCCGTGAAATTGTTAGAGATATGTTCTGCAGAGATAGGTATGATTTTTTGCTCTATCATTTGTACCAGGCATAGAGTTAAAAATGTTTGGAAAAAGCATCTGGCTCTTTGATGCAATAGAGTTATTTAGCAAGTCATGGTAGACCAAGAGAGTTTGTGTGATTTAATGGTATTTTTAAGCTTTAAGGATTTAGATATTTCAAAGTGGGGAGTATAAGTCCTCATTTCCAGAAAGGTGGGGGAAGAGGATTTAACTGTTTCATGTAACTGGTGAATCTTCAGAATGCTGTTTCTATACCTGCATATATAAATTGTTCAAAACAGCAACATACGTGAAACTGGTCTGCACTCCTGTTTCTCTTACTAGTAGCTTATGAGCCAGAGGGAACACACCTCCCCTTGGACAGCATTGCCATTTGTGGAGTGGTAGCAAATACTTAACATATGTGGGGTATTGAGAAAGACCAGATACATTAGTCTCCATAGAGCTACCATTTATCTAGGTATTTCCCAAAACACATTGCCGTTTGCTTCCTGGAAATTGTGTAAAGCAGGCAAAAAGGCCTATTCAGTAATTTGTCTGGGATTTCTGGTGTCTTGGCGATCTGGTTAGAGCAATAGCTGTAGATGACTGGAAGTCCCAGAAGAATGGCCACTGCTCAGGTACAGATCAGCTGCATCTTTTTTTCCAGCCTGCAAATCAAAAGTTAAAAGCAACAGAAAGGAAGGCTTAATAGCTCCCCGGGAAACAAAATTTCAGAGGTATGCATGCTTTCTAGTATTTTCAATTAACCTTTCTTTTTCTCATGAGCCTCATAAATTTCTCTGTTCCGTTAATTGAAGCAGTCTCCTTATGTAAGAAAACTATTTAAGATCCGTATAAATGTATGTGCATTTTTTTCTTAAATTGTGTTTTCTTGATACGTCTTTACTTAGTATACTTAGAATATGAGAATATGCTTTCTACCTTCCCATTCATTTCCATCTCTGTGCTGTCTTTTTTTATTATACCCCATTTGGTTCTGCAGAGTATGTATCTTTCTCTTTTGCAAGGTAGCTCTTTCGTTCTACATACAGTGTTATAAATAACAATATAAATATGGTAAACTATTTAACATGTACGCAAATAAGGAATATTAATTCTTCCTATTGGTTCCCAAACCTTATAAATGTCACAATTACACTGTTATTATTTATTATTTTTACCGTTATTATTTTATTATACTGTTTTCATGAGGAGACATATCTATTTCAGCTGTACAGAGGAACATTCAAAACAACTTTGAACAACAATGGAGCCATATCCCAATGAAATTAGAGATGTAATTGAAACAATATTCAATCTGGAATTCTCACAGTGCAGCACCTCTTCAGTAAGCACTGTCAGGCATGTTTAAATGTAGGCATTTTATGTATCACTCAAAAGACTGCATATGTAGCAGGAGAGTGTTGGGTAAGATAACGAAATTTCATGTAGGTCTGATGCTCAGTTATGTATCCTGGCACAGCGTACTGTGCATGTAACAAAACCATTATCCCTTGCATCAGATCTTTAGTAGAGACTGCATAGGAGGCTGGAACAGACTATCTCTCAAAAATGTACTTTGTATTTCCTTTTTAATGCTTACTTTATCTCTGATGCTCAATGGACAAAGAATTGGATGATGGAAGAGAGAAGACATTTCTGTCTGGTACTGGTTCTAAGACTGAAATAAAATTGACACATAACAGCAGCTCTAAATTCTGTGCATATCATTCAGTTTGATGGAGGTTGTTGTGAAAGATAAAAAGGATTTGAGAAAGCCAAAAGGATTTGAGTTGCTGTACCGGTTATAGTAATGGTTTCTGAGAATTTCAGGATCTAGACCAGTCTTTTTTTTTTTTTTTAATATTATTATTTTTAACTTTGCTTGATAAATCACTGTATCAACCAGTGTTAACTTGTACATTCAGCCTGATGATGTTGAGGAAATTGGCATCCTGCTTTGCAGAACAGCATTGCAAGAATTTAAGTATTAGATTCCTCTTTATTTTTAGCTTTTATGTGTACAAATCTGAAAAGAAATATTTTAATTTGCATTGGCTAGAGCAAGGAACAATGCAAACAGTTGTAATTCTGTTCTCACTGATAATGTGATTGTTCTAACACAGTATTCTGTGCTGAGGAGGAGTTTTGCCCTCTGGAGAAACACAGAGGATAGGATAACACCACTTTCAGAAATAATACAAAATGTTTCAGTCACACGTGCACTTACAAAAGGAAGTATCATCTCTGGACTTGTCCTTATATGGTTGCTTTTACTCTGAGTAAACACCACTGCATTGATTAGAAAGAGCTGTCAGTGCTGCAGCTTTTTGTATTGCTGTGAATCAGGAATGTATTTGGACCAGTTTTACTGCTGTTTGGACCAGAAATAATTTTGTATCAGAAGAAATAATTCTGCAGGCAAACCTTACTGCCTAGAGATATTTTGTTGGCTTACCAGCTGCCTTCGCAGGCTGCTTTTATCTGTTGCAGGCAAGCCTTACTATGGCACTTCAGTCATAGGTGTTTGCAGAGAACAGATACTGGCTTCTTATTCTGAATGCTAGCTAGAAGCAGTGTTCTTTGGCATTGCTTTCAAATCCTCCAAGAGTCAACATCATCATCTTCTCCTGATAACTCTTTGTGTGCCTGATCATTATGTGTGCAGTCAGAGCCATACAGAGACCCTAAATGCTTTCTCCCTGTGGGAAAAGACTACAAAGAGAGCTAAGAAGCTTTCTTGATAAGAGGTAAGCTTTTTTTGAGGCCATTATGAAGCTATTGCTATGGGTAAGTTATTAGAGACATACTGGGGTGCCAGATCACCTACGGGTTTCATAGGAGCATATCAAGGATGGAGCTCACATCTCTGGTGTCCTTGAACTGTCTGGTCTTCAAGGTGGAGCTGAATAACTCTGTAAAGCTTTGTAAAACATTAGTGGTGAGCTTCTTTTTCAATATAATATCATGAAGCATCAACCTCCAGTGCAAGGTGTTCTCTGCTCCATTGTACAAGAACGCACCCCTCTGCTCATCTCAAGGGAGTCATGGGGCCTTGACACCTCTTGTCTCAGGCGTGCTGCCATCCTTGACAACACTGATGGGCAGAAACAAAGGCAGATTTGTATCTTGAACTTGCTTTAGCTGTATACTGAGATTTGCAACTGTCACTTGCTTTTGGTCCTGGCATAGACATTACCGTGTTTGAAAGAGGTGACCTAGTATTGTGTTCAGTTTCTGCTCCTTCCCAGCACCCAGGTTCTGCATCTTCATTACAAATGCATGTAAACTAGAAGCTCCATTTGAGCTATTAACACTGAAAACTGGTATGTTTTTATAGTGGCTTAGGATTTGGCACAGTTTTGGTAGTGGGGAAGGAGGCTGCTGACTTACTTTGGCACTGTTTCAGTAGCCGGGAGTGGTCCCTGAAAGAAGCTTCACAAAAAGATCTCTTCCCTGGTACCAATTTGGTCTTGCATCTGCCCAAGTCTGAGCCAATCAGCACCTCCGCAAAGAAACCTATTTAAGAGGGGGAAATGCTTTTGTGAACACCTTTTGGTTTTCGGAGTACTCTTTTGTTTTGCAGTGGATAGGGTGGAAGGAAAAGAGACCACGTGATCACCAAGGGAACTGGGAAGGTTGGGAGCACACACTGGTACAGCCATTTTCCTTTGGTCTGTGGCGCGTTAGCAGGGTGAAGCCCTGCAATCTTTGAAGATCACTGGCAGGAAGATGGATGGCCTGTAGAGAGCCCTGCAGAGACCCCTGATGCAGATAGTCAAGAATCCTGAAAAATGCTGTGATTTTGAGGAGGGTTGGCTTCAGGTGTGTTCAACACTGGGAGAGCTGATTCCAGCGTCAGACTCTAACGTGAACCAGGGGCGTTCTTGCTGAACTATCTCCTGTGGGTGAGATGCCACATGGCTGCAAGGACCTGTGAGGAGTATTTCCCGCAAGAACAAGCGGCTGGAACAAGGTGGAGAGAGCTAAGACTGACTGCACAGCCCATACTCTGTTCCCAACTCTCTTCTGCCAATTTTAGCGGGGGAGTGGGGGAAGGTAGGGGTAGGGGGAAGGTGTATTTGAGATCTTGTTCTTTCTGTCCTACTCTGATTTAATTGATGATTTGTTTGTGGGTTTGTTGTTTGAATTAAATTGATTTTATTTCCCCTAGTTGCGTCTGTCTTTGGCCCGTGAACATAAGTGATGAGTGAGCCCTCCCTTGTCCCTTGCCTTGACCCTTAAGTAGTTTGTTGCAATTTCTCCTCCAAGAGAAAATAGAACGACTACTTGGGGCTTGGTACTTAGTCATCAGCCGGATCTAAACCACAACAACTTTCTCTTTAAAATTTGCATTACCTTTCCTATCAGCATACCCAGAAAATAATTTCTGTATCAACATTTCTGAAAAGCTTTAATAAAATCATAACTCTCAAATGCAAGAGCATAAACCTATCTGTGCAGCTGATAACACCCAGGGTGCAGCTCACTAAGCTTATCCTGTACACAAGAAAACATGAAAAGAAGAAACAAGAAAAAATGAAAATTGCAAATTACAGGCACAGTTTCTTACCTGTACCTGCCTCAGGCTCACTGCAAAGTCACTTTAATTGTGTGGCAAAGGTTGAGAATGCCCATGTGGACATAATAAAATTCTAGAAAAAAAGAGTAATCTGTGGGGGCTTTAATGTACCCTTCATCTCTATTCTTGCCAATGATGACTACCACAGAAAAATGTGTTGATGTGCAACCTCCTGGGTAGCCATCAGAATGCACCTTATGAGGGCATGGAGTTTTAATAAATCAGAAGGCCACTGACAATGGGATGAAACCCAGGGAAAAAGCCTCATTATCTAGATTTTTCTAGAGGTTATAGAGCAACTTCTTTGTAAATCCATGAAAACAGCAATTGCTTACAACTCCCAACCCGCCCCTGGTTTCCAACCAGGATGACTTGCAACATCCAGACTCTTTAAAAATATTTGGGTAAACTTTCACCAGATACATAGTGAATGTTCCACTTAAGTGAAAATAATAAAAATATATGGAAGAAGCCTTCAGAGCGCTTGAGGATGCTGGTTGCTTCCTGAAAACCCTGTCAGTGTAAACTTATCAAGAACTGCCTGTGTTGATAATAAAGGTAGTATAAAAAGGATAGCTCTGGTTAATTCTCAGAGTAGAATCTGGAGTAGTTCTCCACTAGTCTATGAGTAACCTGTAACTCCTAGTGAAGTAAACCAAAAAGTTTTCAGGCACACTTCACCTGAATTAAGTCTGCCTTAATATAGGCAAGTATATCAGAATCACCATGAACGGCTTCCGTAGTGTTTCTCTAGAGGAGGAACTGATCCCCAAATCAGAAATAATTCTGCAAAATGTTTTCCTCCTTGTGTTGGTAAACAAGGAAGCCTAAGGATGCTCCTAGCTTGGACAACCTGCTCACTTCCTTCAGGCCTGTGTTTGTAGTGCTAAATGCTTAATCTGCCATATATTGTTATGAGTATCTGTAAATTATCAGAGATTATTACTGAAACAGTTAGGTGTCTGTTAAAGGAATGCAATTTTAAAAAAAAAGCTCTAATTCATCTTGCTTTTTACATTTGCAGATGATCTAGCAAAATCTATGATATTTAGTATGCGATCATTAGGATTTCTAGGACTATATGGATATTTCATTCTGTGATTGTGTCTATGTTAAATCGGAGTAAAACAGTAAAAAATAAATCAGGTGCCACTGTAAAAAAAAAAAAAAGTCAGCCAAATGCATTTAATTACAGTTGTTTTATGTTGAAAAGGCTGAAGCCCATGGAACAACGTACTGAATGGAACGAGCAAGAATTGCTACCCTGTGCTTTGCATGTTAAAAGTAATGAGGGCAGTCCAAACAAAATTATTTGTATTCTGTCCAACTTTGGCTTCAAAACACCATACAGTTCCACAGAATAGCTTAATTGCCTAGTACAGCATAATTGCCAGTCCTGGGGAGTAATACAATTTACATGTCTGACCATGAAATGAACCAAGGAAACTGCTGCTTTTTAACAGCTTGATTTTGACTTATCTGAGCTTTACAATTGCTACAACTGTAAATCCAGAGGCACCTCATGTGTCATCTTCCTGCATCCCGGTTTTCTGGACTGGTGGATTTTGTGGAGCCCCAAAACTGAGAAATGGGGGGAATCTCAGGTTGTGCCTGTGAAGCCCTGGGTAGGGATGGGAATGGTCTGTGCTTTAGAGTGATGCCTGGCTCTATCCTCCTGCACCTCATCCTCTGGAGACAGGGTGAGAAAAGGTGTGTGTGCTTGTGGAGGTTATAACATGCTACTGAAGCTGATATGCTTCTTAATCCAATAAAAATTCTCAGTTATGGGAGTTATTAACAGTGAGGTTTTAATGACTACCTTCTATTTTCTGGGCAGTTAACATATATTGCATGCTTGCATTTTATTTCACCGACCTTCCCAAGATGCTCTAAATAATGAATAGAAAGATGATTTCTAAGCATTTGAGTCTACTTTGGTGAGTGTTTATGTATTCTAGTGCTTACCTGTGGCATTTGCAGGAGGAGGTGATTCTCCAGAGTTAGAATAGTAAACAAAATCACCTATGTGCTTAAGGGCGGTGTATCAGGCTAAAGCCGTGTTTGGGAAACAAGCTTCTGTCTGGGTATGTGTTTTCTCATGTGATAGCTTTGTGTAGAATGGTTTATATTCCTATGATTTCACAAGGCAGATGTGTCTTCTGTTCACTTACAGTTATTTTTGGAACAGACTTGTCCTCGTTGCATGATTATTCCTTTGTTGATATCATGTTCAAATGTATATGAAGATAAATACGGATACAAAAGAGGTGCCTCACATTGTGTTGTGGAGAATAACTACAATTTTATTCCTTTTTGGGACGCTTTGATCTGAAGAAGAAATTGTGTGTTGTATGGTAACATGCTGTTCACATTTCTTTGTATCAATATCAAGCCCTGGATATTGTATTGCTGTTGGACTTATCTGAGTGGAATCACCCAACGTGTGGTAATAGTTTAAGTCTTTCTCCTCTTTATAACAGGATCGCAAAAAGACAGCCTGCTATTTTAGTGGTGGGACTAAGCATCCTCCGGATTTTGGTTTTGTTTGGGTTTTGTTTTTTTTTAATACAATGTTATCAAAAAAGGAGAGCCCTCTGTGGCCCACAGCATCTTTTGTCTTTAAGTCCTGGGTGAAAAATGCAAATGTGAGAATACTGAGAGAAATCCAAGATACTGCCAACAACCAAGCCGAAACCCAAGTATTATGAGTTGATGACGTGGCATGAACCTAGCAACATCGTCTATTAAAAAGCATAAGTGACTTCCATTGCAAATATAGACTGTTAGTACAGATTCTCCTAGAAATAGCTGTCAGGCTTGAGTGTCAGTTCACAGTCTTTGTTTCTGACCAGGTTTAGGCACCTAGGGGGGAAAAAAACCCACCGCAGGTACCTGTATATGTATTTCTTTATTTGGAAGCAAACTTCAATCACCAGGTTTACCATTTTTGATCTGAATATAAATCGGTTACAGTAGAGTTATGCTTGCACCTTAATTCTTATTAAAATACAGTTTAAACTGACAAGAAGATTGGTAATAACTCCACTGAATTTTGGATTTACTTGTTTTGTGGGGAAAACAGGCTGCCCAGGAAAATGGTGGAGTCACATCCCTGGAGGCATTAAAAGTCACATAGACATGGTGCTTGGGGACTGGGTCAGTGGTGATCTAGCAGTGCAGTATGAATGGTTGGAACTGATGATCTCAAAGGTCTGTTCCAACCAAAATTATTCTGTGATTATGTGAAAATAACCCTTTCAATGTCATTTTATAAAAGACAGACTGCATGGCCTAGCATGTATCATTCAATACGCTATCTAAATGTATTTCCTATTCTGTATGCATTAGTGAAGGCACGTTGTGAACATTATGCATTTAAATGAATTTAAATGACATTTGAATTATTTTTTATGTAGGCTTCATCTACTCAGTTAATTTAGTTTGAACATAATTGGCTTTCAGTTGCACTGAAGTCATGAATATTCTGTGATTTTATTGTGAAAAATGACAAAAATGACACTGTCCCTTTCTTTTGCTGTTAGTAAACTTGCACTAGAGAGAACTTGCACTTGCACCAGGTCTGCACCAAGTGGCAGCCAGCAGAGAGAGTGCATTCTGGTGTAGCATTCTGTGGCTGTGGTGCACTTCATACTAGGCCTTAAAATGAGATTTACTGTCCTCTTTGAGTTATTGAGTAGATTCAGTGTAGCTGTTTATATTCAAATCAAATATTAGAGTGCAGGTTCTGTACTTTCTTACACAGGCAACATCATTTGCTGGCAAACAAATCTTGCTTAATGTGTTTTGTTTTGTTTCCCCTGCCATTTGCACCCTTCAAAATAATTTTTGGGGGAGGTGTTCTGGTTTTCTTGTTTTTTTGGTTTTTTTGGTTTTTTTTTTAAGTTTTTGTATTGGCTAGGACTTAGTATTCTGACTACAGGTTTTCTCTGTCCGAACCTGTCAGTGTTACATTGGTGTTACATTTTGAAAGCATCAAGTCAGAACTATATGATGATGCTGAAAAATTCTTATCTGTTCTGCTTTTAGTCAAATAGTGTTTGCTATTCTCTTTCCTTTAACTTTTCCTTGATGTCTGTAGCCGGAATTCACTGGCTGTTTTCAGTGAATACCCTGCATGCCTTCTGTGATGTAGAGGGGAGCAAGCAGGATAATGCACAGCTTCATTCTGCCAAGTACTAAATAAAAGACCAGTATTAGTTACTTTTAAAAAAAATTAAATTAAAAAAATAAACCACCAAGACAAATAAACAAAGAAAACCTTGTACACTCAAGAAAGACATAAGCATTTAAAAGAGTGACAGTAAAATCAATCTTCATGTGGTGTTTGTTTTGTTTTTGGTTTTGTTTCTTTTAACAGGTTCACAGTCAGGATGTAACCTTCTGTAAAATGGAAAACTGTGAAGAAAGATGCAGATAACAGTTGGAGCTAAAAGTAGCGGATGAATATTTCTCTTATTAAGCATCAGCTTTTTAAAACGCTATGGTGATTTGGAAAGTCCCAAGAGTGAACTGCAAAGTTTTCCTCAGCTCAACAGATGGGTTTCTTAGTCATTTCTCCAAGTTGTTGATGTTCAGAGATGGTGTGTGATGGAAAAAACTCCATGCCTCTGTGTTTGTAGCCCCTATCTTTTGGATTAGTTTGCTGCATTGCTGAACCAATTTCGTTTTGAAGGGCAAGGAGTGAATGTGTGATGGATTTATCTTCAGAGATGAACAAACATGGAAGGAATCCAGTAAGTCATAAACTAGAAGATCAAAAGAAGGTAAGATTACTTTTAATTATACTTGATTATATTTGAACCACTTGCAAACTCTGATTTTTACTAAATAGGAAATTAATGTGCTTTTGAGGATAGTCTGCTGTGCTCACACACTATTGCAGTACAGTGCACTGATGGAATGGGACTCAATATCTTTGTCATTTAGTAATTTTCTTTCTAATAGTCCTTGATTGCCAGGTTATTCTGTGTGAAAAGCTCCCTGAATTTGTGTAGAAAATTGTTTGGCAGAACCTTTACTCTATCAATGCTGAGTTCACAGCAGAGACCTGCTGATCCAAAGTAAGTATCTGACATCAACCTGAGACGTGTGGAAAGACCCTTCTTATTGTATCTTACCAGTAGTTCTGTATAATTTGTTTTTCTGATAATTTGTTCAAATTTTACCTTTTAGTACCCAAGGAAGTTTAAGCATGTAAATTCACACTTCTGCCATATGAGAAACCCTTTTGAAAATTCCACTTCTGCAACAGACTGTCCCACCAAAAGACTCATCTTCCCAGTACAGCTCCTTTACTTACTCATATTATGGTGTGGGAATTTTTCTAACGCTTATTTTTGTAAACCTCAGTTTGACTTTTTTTAATGTCTTTGGGACGTTCTGTTTTCTCATGTTTTATTGGTCTTTTGACGTTACATTCATAGATATTTTTTTTCTGAAATATGTTTTTTATATTTTTTTGTTTTCTTTCTTTTTTTCAAAACTATAATACTTTTTGTGCCTGGGCTCTAACATAAGGTCTGCACCAAGTGGCAGGCAGCAGAGAGAGTGCATTCCGGTGTAGCATTTTGTGGCTGTGGTGCACTTCATACTAGGCCTTAAAATGAGATTTACTGTCCTCTTTGAATTTCTGCATAGGTTCAGTGCAGCTGTTAATATTCAAATCACATATTAGAGTGCAGGTTCTGTGCTTTATTACACAGGCTGATTATAATAAATGCTGCTAGGTTGGGTCTTTTTTCAAATTTTGGTATGAAAGCTACTGGCTAATGTTCTCAATAATTTTGATCTCGTTTGGGAAAAATACGAACTGGAGGAATATATGGGCAACATAAATGAAACAATTTTAAGACCTAGAAAATCAAACGCTTGGTTTTAGTGCCTCTGAGATTTGTATGTGTTAGTCTAAGTCACTTGGTTACAGCCAATAGCCCTTTAAAGTGCCGAGAACTGCAGGAAATATACCATGATAACACGTGATGAAATTATTGTGAAAATATATTCAGCTTTTGAGTGGTTTTTTGTTGTTGTTTTTTGGGTTTTTTTTTTTTTAATGGAAGAGACTCAGAGGTATGTGATAGGAGATAACTGGTTTAGAACATGGGACTTTCTCCAGCTCATAATTTCTACTCTTTTGAGGCACACAAGAGAAAACTGAGAAATGTTAGCATTAATCTCACCATCTGGTGAACTATTTTCTGAACCATTATTATCTGATCTGGAACTGAGTATGCCTGAGTCCCCTCTTTCCCCAACCCCCCTCTTATTTCAAAAGGATTTTTTCCCTTCATGTCTAATACCTGCGGGTTCACTTCTAGAGACTGACTCTTCAGATTGCTTAGGAGGAGAAAGTTTGTTTCAAAGAGGATCTGTTGTACCTCAAGGTCAAATATTTCCTTTGAGTCAGTCTGTGGATATTTTATCCAGCTGTAGAACCATGCAATGACTACTGAAGGCTCTGCAGCTGTTAAAAACTCTGCTCCTGTGGTGTGTTTGATGCTGAAGAAGTAAATGTGATGTTAATAAACAGAAGTCTGGCTTAGTTTTCATTATATCCAGGGATCTTTCTAGAAATTTAATATAATTGGTATGCTAGTATTAGCTAGTATTAGCTTTCATTATAGAAAGCTAATATTTTAATAAAATAAATCTTTAAAAAGTGATGGGGAAACACAAGTAGTAGTAGTAATTTGGTTATGTCTGTACAGTAGTTGTAAAGCAAATTTTGAAATATGCTAGATAAAAATGAGTGTAATAAAAATGGACCACTTCAAGAAACATTGGCTGACTAACTGACTAACATGAATGCTAGTTGTGCTCTACCTGGATCAGACTAGGCAGAAGTCAAGCTGACTCTCTTGGGTAGCTCATGTTCTATAAATAAATGAAAAATACTGTGTTCTGGGAAGACTTGACTGTTGTGTCACTGCAGAATGTATTGTCACTGGACTGTTTTCTGCATTTAGGAAAATTTTCTGAATTTAGGGAAAAAATATCAAATGGAGACAAAACTTCCATGTTAATTAAGGATATAAAACTTAGCTGTACTCTATGCATGCCATGTAATTACTTTCCTATGAACTGGATTTTGGCCTGGACAATTATGTTTCTATAATTTTCATGTTGTTAGCATCTGAACTATCATGTCAATAAGGACACTCGGATACACTCCTTTTCTCAAAACCCAACAAATGCTATCACTGCATTTTAAATTGGTGCATACTCCTTTCATGGCTGCAGATCTATCGAGATCCTTAGGCTTTCTGTAGCTGCAAGAAGCAATGACAATTCTATTGATTTCTGGGAATAGTCTGTTTGTTTGTGGGACTGGCAGGTGTCTCTGGGCTGATACTCGGGTATGTGACCCACTTGAGTAGAAAACGAGGCTCAGGCATGAAGTGAGAGGTTTTGGTAGCTGCGTGGAAGCACTAATCCAATTTCTGAGGCTGAAATTGGCAATGAAATGGAATGGGTGGTTCTGGGATGTCCATCAGCTTTATCTTTTTGAGGACTGTGTGTCTATGGTATCTCTGCTGAAAACGTGTCCTTCCTTCCTCCAAGCTGGATGTTGCATGCATACAGCTCTGTCCCTGTTGAGATTTTGGGTTAAATGCTGTGCTTCTGCATCTATTTGCCATTCACACAGTGTACTGTCATTTCTTATTTTAAAAGTATGATAATATTCAAGGCTTTAGGACATAAATGCCAGTAAGGATCAAATGCATATAACCCTGTTTGCAGCATGGTGTGTGGTTTCATGATTTTAGCACATGGTAAACAGTAGAGACATCTATGAGCCAGGAGTTGGAATTAACAGGTTTCGGTAGGCAACTTGCTGCGAGTAACCATTTTGAAACACAGAAAAGACTGCTTTATCTATCTGTATTTCATCATTCAACAGCATTCTTCTGTTTTCAAATTCACCATAAAAATTTGTAATCTGCATGACCTATGCTAGTCAAATCTGTAAAACACATATCCAAAATTTCCTGACTCCTCCAATCATTTAATTTTAATGTTTCCCTCTACAAGACAGTCCCATTGTGGCCGTTTCTTTGACAGACTATCCAGGTTACTTGGTATCTTTGAGAAACACCTGCTTGCTGCAGGCAGGCAAAGCCTTTGAGTGGTGCTGCAGCTGTTGCTCCGTTTAAGTCTGGAGTCTGTGGGTAGGAGCCTGCGAGCGTACTTCACTGTGGGCATATGGATGCATGTGAGGCAACATGCAGGCAAATAACACTGATTGCAATACCCTCAAGTATCACTTATGTACCTCCTGTAAACATACAAAATTGTTTCAGAACTATAGTAATGTACAAAATTCTTCCCAGTAACAATAGTGCTCAGTCCCTTAAAAGCTCGAAAGGTTTGGCGTATCTGGTTCGTCTGCTAAGTAATTTACTGCTTTCTGCCCCACAATATCTAGACAAGCCCACTGAGTCCCTATCCCAACTGACATCAAAAGATGCTCACCCAGATTTTAAATCCATCATGCAAAATACACTAGTAATGATATTGTTTCAGAATTGCTAGTTTTGAAAAGGGAAGCTTTGTCCCTCTGCTGACACCGCTGACACGCGTCTTGGAGTTATGCACACTCAGAATGTGCTATGGTAACCGTGATAGCTTTTCATCACGTTTCCTTTTAAAGTCTCTCAACCAAAGATCTTGGTCCTCTGTTTACAGGCTGGTCCAAACCAAATGAAAATGAAGGAAAGTTTTTAGTACTTCACCAGCATCCCAAACATGTGATTTAAATATGAGAAAGTGCAAGGATCATGGTTGCTTTCAGAACAAATTGCATAATTTCCTTTAGTCTTTTTTTTTTTTTTTTTTTTTTTTTTTTTTTTTTTTTTTTTTTTTTTTTTTTTTTTTTTTTTTTTTTTTTTTTTTTTTTTAATTTTTTTTTTTTTTTTTTTTTTTTTTTTTTTTTTTTTATTGGCAGGTCACTGAAGCCAGAGGGATTTTGAATAGATACCCACACTCTAGTTCTTCAAAATAAGTAAATATAATTAATAAGCAGGAATACCAAGCAAGCCTTGCCTGCTGTTGGATGTTTTACTGGTCTCCCCGGCAGCCATTTGGATATTAATTAAATGCCCAATAATCTGTCAGTTTTTGCCTGATAGGGTAAAATAGTAGTTTATTGACAAAGCATCACAGAGTCTTGACATACAATCCTTTAAAAATCAAATCAAAAGGAAACATTTAGAAGGGTCAGATTACATGGGGGTAATCAGCATGTACCTGACACTTTTCTTCCATCTCTGCTTGCTTCATTTTAAGTCAGTATTCAGGGCATGGAACAGCACTTTTGGAAAATCAGGTGTTGTTGCCAGGAAGCAGTTGAGTCAGGAGCACAGTTTGCCTTCATGAACATGCTCGTAACTGCTGTGTCAGTGCTCCCTATTTTGAAGTCTCAGTTCTCATTTTTATAACTAATGCTCTAGTCATCCAAGGACTGTTTTTAAAAATAATGGCTTTTAACTATTGGGTAGGCCAGGATTTGCTGTTTTTATTTAATAGCTCGTTTTCATATGGTGACCTAGGATCTGGATGATGTTGCTTGTTTTCTCAACAAAAAAGTTGATTTCTCCCATCCTGTTTTTACTTCACCCTCTGAGGCAGCTCTAACTGAGCTTTCTCTCTCTCCCCCTCTCCTACACATACATGCGTATATATATATGAGTATATATGTTCCTTGCGGTTTTGTCCATCTGTCCATCTGTGTCTCTGTCAGAAGATGCTTTGCAAACAACTGGAGATCTGAAGATCTGATGAAGAGTCAGTCTTCTTAAGCTCAGTGTTCACTATTATCCCTTATCTCACAGCAGCTGGCAGGTTTTTTTGTTTGTTTAAGGATATGTATTTAGTGTTTTAACCAAAAATAGTGAGGAAAAGGAATAGTGAGGGGTCTTCAGGGCTGATGGGAGACATTTGTTCTCTTTTTGTTTTGCTGTTGTTTTTAGTTCGATACCTTTGAATTAGGCAGAGACAGAAAGAGCCCACCCAGCTGTTAAGGAGAAATGGGCTGTGGGAATAAAACTGCAGTTACTTTCCAAATTCTTTGTTATATCAGCCTGTCATCTATCAGCTCCATCTTTCCCTTAAGCTGTCTCCCTCCATACTCCATGAGTTTTCTCTTTCAAAATTTATGCTGGAAAGACTTGAATTATTACCCTCTCTGTCAAACCTCCCCGGGGCCCCACCAGCTGACTCCCCTCTCTCGCTGAAATCGCTCCATGCACTCTGCTAGTGCAGTTGTTCCAATTAAAAAAAACCTCAGTCTTTACAGGGTCAGTAAATGGTGTTAAATATAATTTTATGAAATATGAAACCCATATTTAATAATTAACAAAGTAAATTCATGTCCTCTGCTGCATGTTTGGAGGGTTTTTTCCTCCTATTGGAGAGCCATGATGTAAATAAGATAGTACCCATTTGTTCTTTTATGCTTATTCTTTGTTGTTGTCTTCCCAAAATCACTGTCATCTGCAACAAAATCTCAATTATAGTGGAGTATTTTGACACAGTGCTGCACCAAAACAGCTGAGAAATTGAATACTGATTAATTATTTTCTTAAAAAGATACTGTCTGGCTGTATCTTACATTTCAGTAGTATGCCTTGGTTCCTCAGCTGGTTGCTTTTCTTCTCACTCAATGTTATCTTTAAGCTGTTGCTTTTAATGCATGCCTGATAACCGAATAAAACTTGTTTAAGAATACCAGGTAGAAATTGTACAGGATGTCATTGCTGCCTGGTTGGAAGGAGCTCAGCTGCTTTGCAGTTGTTTACGCTGGCAGATTTTTGCGTAATCAGATAGCTGAAATGAATACTATTTTGTACATCCACACACAACATGATTTGGATATGCACTACAGAGTAGTGAGAAGAAGAAGGCGGCTTTTCATTAGAGTTGGTTACTCCCCTCTCCACACGCTTCACCCGCTACCCACCGCCATCGCAAAAAAAAAAAAAAAAGTAGTACCATTACTTACAGGCTTTGGTCTTCTACCAATTAAGTTGCTACTAGTACATATGCAAAGGTAGATTTAAGCATCTTGTCTCAAATGGTCTTATCTAATTTGGATTAAGATACAATGGCTAAGGAGCATGAAACAATGAAATTCATGGCGGTAATATCTCATGATTATATGGTTTGCTTTAGGACGCTTTGATGGTTACCAGCTATCTGTAAGGTTTTCATTTGTCAAATATAAAAGAAAAGAACACTACAGGCTTTCTACCATAAATCCTGGTTTTTGATTGCTTTTGCTTCTAGTTTTTTCAAAGCAAGCTCTTGCTAGCCTCAGGACAAAGAACAATTTAAGTGATAATAAATAGCTGAACTAGTAAATAAAATCACATGACTTTATTCTTTGTTGTTTCTCTGCAGTGGCATTGGAAAATAAGGAAATCACTGTAATTGTTAGTTTCTATTTTCCTGCTCTTACTGTTATTATTTTTTAAAAGTGTAACAGAATAATATTTGTTTATCTGCTTTTGTCTTGAACTTGTCATCTTAAAAATCTGCTGTACTTTGAGGATGAAATGCAGATTCAGAAAAGATTGTGCTGCTGGTATAGTATGCAACCATGGCCTGTCTTTTACCTCCTAAGAAGGAGCAAAACTTGAGAAGCAGTTGCACAGAGCACTGTACAGAGGAGAATCTGAAATGGAGGCTTCTAGGTGATCTTGCTCTGTGATGTCATTTTGGGATTTTGTCACCCAACCTCATGAAGATCAATACCTTTTAAAAGGCCTTTTGAGAGGTTTTTGCAGTTTGAAATCTGATCTTTGAAATAGGGATGGTCCCCCAATTAGTGCATTAGAGGGTCAACTATCCTGCTTGCTGACTTTTCTTAAGTATTTCAATCCTATAGCTGATCCTGTACAAAAATCAGGATAAACATTCAGGATAAACAAATATTTTCTTGTTTCCCTTCCCTTGGATTTTGATTATTCCATGGCCAGTTTCTTCTACTCTGAACAAGCTGTGTAAAACAAAGACTAAAAAATACATAGCCAGGATTCCTCTCAAAATGTTGGGAAGGGTAAGTAAAAATAATCCGAATCTCCTGCTTACTCCAGGTCCAAACTAAAGCTGATTGAAAGACATGACTGGACCATTTTTGAATCAGATGTAACTAAAGACCTTTTTTTTCTGCTTTGATGGTAATTCTACGTCTACGTTAAGTGAAAGGCACTGCTGTGCTTATGGGGTAGTTGGGGAGAGGTTTTGTTGTTGTTTTTACCACATTTGTGTTGGAGTAGCTTCTCTTAAATCATCCATTGAGATTTTAACTGGATCCTTAACTCAGGTCAAGGACTCAGCATCTTCCTGGTTATCTCCGCATTCTTGCAGTACAAGTAAAGCATTGCAAGGGCTGTTGAATCCGTATGTCATCGATGGTAGTCCTACCTATTTGATTCTAAAATTCCCCTGGAACTCTTTAATAGTTGAATTTGGAAGGAGATGCATCTGCTGCTGCTGCTGTATCAGAAGAAATAAACCAGAGAGGGACTGTAGTGAAATGTGCCTTTGTGGGAAGGATATAAAGACCTTTTCAAGACTGCTTTTTGTATATCCTAAAGCAAGAAGTCTCATCTGAGACTGCATGCCTGCTTATAAAGCAAAGTTAATAACCTTTTAAATTATTTCTAGATAGATCTAGCCTTAAGCAACATATGAGGGGACAACCCTGTCTAGTATTGTGGCTTTTAGCTTCTGCATAGAAACATCTGGCAGAACCATTGAGTGATCACCAATAACAGTCTGTAGTCTCAAATTAAACTAGATCTTGTTTTCCTAAATACAGTAAGTAAATATGTATTCTGAGCAGAGAGATTGAGAAAGGCTTGCAAAACTTCGTACAAATGCAGAAACGATGCACGGAAAAGTCTAAAGCCTTGCTTCTCCAACATGGTGTCCTGGTTTGGGCTAAACTTCCTGGTTTGGGCTGAAACTTCCTTGTTTTGAGTTCTGGACAAATGGGAATTATTCCCTGCAAATACTATGACCCCGCATTTAATTGGTCAAAAGAGGGTCAGGTGCACTGTTACGTGTTAAGGTTATAAAGCAGCACGCAGGGAGGAACCACCCTCTCTCGGACTTCCACCCCTGCAGCAGGGAGCACCTCCTCCAGACTGCTGACTGCCAAAACCAGGCCCGGGAGTAGGCCCAAGCAGGCCGCGTCCAGACTGCCGGCTGCTGCGTTGAGCCGAGTTAAGCCGAAAG
>NW_010429607.1:0-216 GCF_000710305.1 Buceros rhinoceros silvestris
GGGGGGTGTGTGTGATAAACGGTGATACTCCTGCAACAATTTCAGCAACTTTTGGATTAAGCTTTTTACGTAAGAGTCCTGCTTATTCTCCCAGGATCTCCAGTGAAACTTTTGCAAACACCAGTGGCAGTCCTGGTTTGCACCATGAAGCTGAGGAGCAAATCCTCTTTGTTAATCTCCTTCTGACTGCAGCCCCTCTCCTGTATGGCTCGAACA
>NW_010429607.1:314-2261 GCF_000710305.1 Buceros rhinoceros silvestris
ACAGAAACTACACTAAGTGCTGAACTGTTCAGTTCTGTGACTTTGAGGCATTCAGAAAACTCTTAAGTGCCTCCTGATATGCTGGAATTGAAAGAATACAAAATCAGCTTTATTAATTACTGCAGTTTCCATGGGAAGTGAGAACTATGTTTCTGGGAAGAGTATAGCCAGTTCCTAAAGGGATGCACTAGAAAAGTGAGACATTTTTTAAAGAGATGTCAAAGACATTTTTAAAGAGATGAGATCTTGACGCTGAGCCATATCTTGCATTTCTCCAGGCATCTCCACTGATTCCGATGGGGGTCTGTGGAGTAAGGTGTCTTTATTGTAAATATCAGAACCTGGTAATTTAGGCTTAATCTGTGGTTGTTAAGTTTGTTATTAAAATCAAGAAGACTCTTTATGCCGGACTGGGACCTTTATTAGACATGGAGCTAAGCTTTCCTCTAATTTTAGTCTGTTCTCCATTCTCATTCCACAAGAATGATAATAAATAAATGGATTTTACATGACAGAGGTGCTGATGAAGAGGCTCTTCAGTCAGATTAGAAACAGAAAATAAATCAGATTCTGAGTTGAAATACATGCATATCATTGGGATGGTGTCAATGGAGATATACCAATTTAGGGTTACTGCAGTTCTGGCCCAGTGATAGCAATTTTCTTTGGGTAGGGGGTTTCCTATGATAACATGACCATGAGCTATCTGTCTATAGACTTCAGTGATTTCTGGATTCTGTCTTCTCTCTTTTAAAAACACACACTTCAGGTGGACTTAAATGCTTTGGATATTCTAGGACTGGTGTGATTGTGCTTCTAAGGGAACTCATGAGCTCATATAGTCCATTGGCAGGAAGGATCGGTCCTACATGAAATAGGGATTTGTAATCTAACCAGTTTTTAAAGACTTTTATTACTGCAGATTCCACAACAATGCTGAGATGAGGAGTAATAAGTCTACTAACCTTGTAGAAGTGGACTGAGGTGGGAGTAAGTCTGTAAAAATCATGAATCTTCCTGAGTTTTTGGCCAACCTTAAAATTCTCATCCATTTGCAGGTTTCAGTCTGGCTTTCCTAAAGGCACCACATGTCCTCAACCCATACTCATTATCTTGATAATTTTGTTATTGGTCTCCTAGAGGGTTTTCCCCCATAGTCCTCCCACAAAACCACAGGCAAATTCAAAGCTCTCTTTTGCCTTTGATCGCAGCTTGTTGATTAGCAGACAGGATAGGGTCTAAGATTTTGGGGGGAAAAAAAAAAAAGGCAGAGAAACTCACTCCAGAAGGACTGCAGAGAATGGAGTGACTATTGTTACGTGTACAAAGTTCATGACAAAGGCATTTGCAGGTCCTGGAGTCTTAGAGGGTGTGAAAGGAAACCAGGCACTCAGACTACTTGAATGCTTTTATAAACCTTATCTGTGTCTATATGCGGCTGGATACTGAAAAGGAACTGTTGTCAGGAAGGGATGGTGGGCAATGGATTGGGAGGAAGAGGTAAATCTCTTCCTTTCCACTGCTGCTCTGTGATTCTGCTCCTTTAATAATTTTTTCTACCTCAAGAAGCTCAGTTACCTTAGGGGTCTGCTGAGCTAAAGTAGCTGAAAATTATAGATACTCTAAAATAAATGCATCTTCAGGCATTCACAGACAAAACTAAACTGGGATGTAAGGACTAAGATTATACCAGCCAAACCAAGACTGAGCAGCACCTTGTTGATGGAAATTTTCCGCTCTCCCACCAACTTACTTACATGACTGCCAACAGCTCAGGTCTAGCCAGGGCGTACTGAAACATCGGCAGGGAAAATCTGGTCTGCGCCTCACTGGCAGTGCTAGGCACTTCAAAGATACATCTTCCCATGGTTTTCCTTTGAATTAAGAACTGTTTTGGGGTTTGGGGTTTTTTTTTTTTTGTTTTGTTTTTTTTTTTTTTTTTACAGA
>NW_010429607.1:2284-14541 GCF_000710305.1 Buceros rhinoceros silvestris
TTGGGTTTTTTTTTTTTTTGTTTTGTTTTTTTTTTTTTTTACAGAGCTGCCTCTCACTCTAAAGTCCTAAAATATTTTGCAAGTCAAAGGCCTCCTTTGGATCTTGTTTGTATCGATATAAATGAAAATTAACTTGATGGTAGATCAGAATCAAGCCCTTTGTGTAAACAGTGTTCTTGAAAGTCAGCCTTCTCCTGGCAGAAATCAAGCAGCGTGTTTGTTTGGCTTTAACTTTCCCGTTGTAAGCAATACAGTCATGTGCATCCAGTAATAACTCCACATTTGATCCTCTCGGTTTGACTAAGGTGATGTGTAAAATTCCTCAGCACAGGAATGGCCCCTTAGAGGAGGTCAGAAATTACAAATAGCATGAACACGGTACAGCAAGGGGATGTCAAGGCTAGGGCTCTGCCCAGTTTTAGTGCAGATGACCCTGTTAAGTCCACCATGCCATAGAGGCAATCAAGCAGTTTGATCAAGCATTTTCTCACAGAGGTGCAGGCTCCAGTGTCAAAACCTTACGTCTCCTGACCATAAACTTCAATTTTCACAAGTCTTTTTAGAGCAGCTCACCAGTTCTGAGGTGGTGTTGACTTGCAGTTTGAAAATCCTTGGCTTAGATCAGCAGTCTCTAGCACAGCTGAGGCTTCTTAGTACTCCTGTGATGGAGAACAGATGGACTCGTATGGGGAAGGGAGAAGAACAATTGCTAACCACGCAACATGGCTTCTATTGAGCTTTCAAGCCTTGGCTTTCACTGGTGCATACATTCACCTCCACGGTTTCAACATGCTGTCACTTTAAAAGCCATTTGGGGACAGGGGCAGTCTGTCACTGGGTTTTCTCTATAGATAACTGCAAATGAAAAGAAGTTGGGGAGAAGGCACCGGAAACGGGTAGCACCCTTTTTCCTCTCTCCCTGCTTATTTCACTGCACATTAGCCTTAAATTGCTCCGTACAAAGCTCTTCCCGTGGGATATCCCAACGCATCAAAATGTTTTGTTTGTTGGCATTTCTCAGCTAAGGCAGGAGAAAAGCAAGAGAGCACGTGCGTGCTTAGGGGGATTTGAAAACAAAATCAATAACTTGAGGCAACCCTGGAGAACAAAACAAACAAACAAGCAAGCAAATAAATATTTACCTGCTTTTGCTTTTAAGGCAGGAGCATTGCCAAGGAGAGCAAGTTTGCTCACCCTTCTCTGTGAAGTGTTCCTGGATTTTGCACCACAGAAACAGCATATGGAAAGCATCGAGAGAAACAGGCTCCCACTCTGGGCCCACATCCTTCTTCCCCTGTTAACCCTTCAATTAAAAGGCCCCTACCTTGAAAGCACAGACCTTGTTTTGAGGTTCTCAGTGCAGAGCTCGGATCTCCCTTTGCCTTCTTCCCAAAAGGGTTGCTTTAAATAAACAATGATGTGCGGTAAATAAATCCAGAACTGTTTTCCCTGGAAAGATTTCTGAGGAGCCTGTGCAAGAGCAGTATGTATGTGGAGGAGTGTTTCAAACCAGAAGGAAAAGATATGGGGCGTTTGAGCTAACTTGCACCACTAAATCAAAGGGGCAGACCTAAACGGCTGGGAAGGAGTGCCGAGTACAACAGCAAAAACTCTCCTCGTAGATGTTACTCCCACCACTGCTCCCGATGCCTGAGTGCGCCCTGCTGTACGAGAATACACCAGAGCTGTGTTCGCTGAACAGCATCGCTTGTTTTTAATTATTTGGCTGCAGCTCTGCAGCTCTGC
Organism: Buceros rhinoceros silvestris; assembly: GCF_000710305.1. Lineage (NCBI taxonomy): Eukaryota > Metazoa > Chordata > Aves > Bucerotiformes > Bucerotidae > Buceros > Buceros rhinoceros. The sequence continues at coordinate 4,031 of NW_010429607.1, forward strand.
CTTGGTGTCAGACAGTCCCTGGAGAGGCAGGGCTGACGCCTCGCAGCCCAGTCAGCTGAAGCCGCATTCTCCCCGTCCTGGTGGCACTGACACAGCTACCAGAGGAACTAATAGCAAGTAGCATCTGAAAGCAATAAAGCAAATGAAAACTGTGGGGAAGCGTAAGCTGTAGGCTGCGGGTGGGAGCAACCAGCACGTCGGGTTTTATGGAGAGGATTTATTAGCAGCCGTTTTTATCCTGAAAGACATCCCCATCTTGGAGATAAGGTTCCTGTTGAGATATTTCCTTGTCATTCAGAGCTTTTGATCTCTAATTTTCATCTTCATTTCTATTTGATTGCTCTCACATGTCAGATTCCTTTCTTCCCCCTCTTACCAAATGACTTTGCAGTAGCAAGCTTGTTGGGGACTCAGAGTTTCCACCGCTATGATGAACATCACAGCCACTCCAAATATCTCCATTCCTGGAGCAAAAGGACGTGTATTTTCCTCCTGCCAATGCACAGTAAGTTCTCAGCACAGGTTGGCAGGATCAAGATTCATAACACACTGTGGAAATGTCCACCCTGTGAGGGCAGCAGGACTGGCACCCTTTTGCCATGGCAAAACTACCCGAAAAGCAGAGCTTGGGACTGCACTTAAGCCCAGATTGCTTGAACTTAACTCAGGAAAGTCTCTTTGGTTCATTTTAACTATGGATGCATCTTGCTTTTGATTTCACTGACAGCACCCCACAAGCATTCCTTGGAGTCTGGTTCACAGGATAACAGCAACCTGTGAATATTTAATATAAGCAGATTATATTTAATATAATTACATTATATGTATACTGCCTTCAGAAACGCAAGGATATCAGAGCCTGCAGCCCAGAGATTGTTTCCAGAAAATCTATCAAGCAATGGCAGGCAGATGGAGTAATAGTGACAAATAATCTGGAACATCCCCAAAAAATCACATCTTGTGAATCCAAATAAGATTGCATCAAGCTACTCTTCGGATTTAGACCCCAATTAGCTTTGCATACTTCTGTAGCTCAAGTAAAGAGAATGAATGCAGCTCACCTTACTTGTCTGAACACAGAACTCCTTCAGATGTTTTGCCCAATTTAATGGTCAAGGAGACAAATCTGATGCTGTGCAGAATGAAAATGCAAGTCCCTCAGGCCTGCCATTCCCACGAGCTAGGGGCCAGCTTCGTTTCTGTTGTTAAGAAAAGGATCTCTGGCTTCAGAGAAGTGGCTTCTCCAGCCCATTTACCTCAAGCTCACCCCTTGGAAGAGAGGCATTTTTGTCTCCTGTTGTTTCTTTCCACTTGCTGCTGGGGTAGCCAGTCATCCTGGGGACATTGGTCTCCCTAGCATTTGGCTAAGGGTGTTGAAGGTAGATGTCCCTTCTGCGATGCCACTGTCCCTTTGCTGCACTGAGCCTCAGAAAGGCCAGTAATGGGCTGGATGAGCCTAACCCAGGAGATGCTCAAAGGGAATTTGTATTCAAGGGAGTCCGGAGCCTTGGGAAGGGTACCAAGCCCCTCTTTTTGGAGCAGGATTGAACACAGATTGAAAATCTTCCATACACTTCAAGGTTTCCTGCTTCATTCCCAGGGATGCTTTGCAAGCATGTCTACCCTAATTAAATCATTCCAAATAATTGCATTGGTTTTGAAAACTCTCTGTCAAATATATACTATATATAATCTGTAACTTACATGATCACAGCAATACATCAAGTTTCTGAAAGTCGTTAAGTCCTGCGTCAAATTGCCTTCACTCTAAATTGTTTTATTCTGTTCAATTGGGTTATAAAACCTTGGCCACCTAGTGAATCTGGTAGTGGCTATAAATCTCTGCAGCTGGGAAACTGGAAGGCAGCCCTGCCTACCTTACAATGAGAAGAAACTCTGCTTCCCATTCCAATTCAGTAGTGCCTGCAGAGTATAAAAAGACTTTTCTGAGCAGAATCCTTCAAAAATAGTAATACAGAACCAAGGGGAGCCTGGGGAAGAACACATCATTATAGATGTTATTTGGAGGGCTCTGCTGTATTTTGAAGGACATTTTGAAAGCCGCAGGGATGATGGGATGAAGCTTTCACTCCGCAAGGGTTTGCGGGCATCCTGCTGCAAGGCCTATTGACAGGACACATGCAGCACCACCATAGCACTGCTGAACTATATCACTTTGTTGTACCCACTGCTTGTATGGCCCTTAGAAACCCAGAGAGCTACAGTGAATGTTGTTGAACATCCATTTCCCAAGGCTATTGAAAAAGGATTTTTTTTCTTTTTCTTTTTTTTTTTTGGTGTGTGTGAATGGCCAGTGAATAAAACAATCCTGACGGAAGAAAACCAGCCAATTCCTGGCTTCTGTGTGGGGGCTGAATAAAGAGGATCAGCTCACACAGTAGGTGAAAAGGATACAACATACTTGCGATAAACTGGTTGCCTTTTATCCCATTTTTTATTAACTTCCATGTTTTCAGTTTTCCTTCCTTAAAAAATTATTATAAAGCCTTGTATAACATTGAGGTCAAACTAATGGCTCTGTAGTTGCTCAGAACATCTCGTCCTTTCCCTGCTTTTCTCATTTAACCATGGAGCCCAAATCCTATTTTCCAGTTACATGAGCTACCCATGACTGAATGAATGCATCGTTGCTACTGGACTAGCCAATTCACATGCTGCTTCTTCCAGATTTTGGGAACAGAGACTATCTGTCCCCAAGTCTCCCTTCTTCCTCCTATGTGGTCTTTCCCATTTCTATAGCCTCATCCTCATTTGCTTTCACTTGCAAATTCACCCATGTCCTTAATGAAATGAAGGTGGTGCTGTCATGAGCGTGAGCCGGTCTAACACCGCACAGGCTGCAAGGGGAAGAACCTCCTCCCTCAGCTCCCCACAGTCCCGCTCACCACTGGCACCAACTTGGGTACTTGTGTAGCAATTTCCTGAGCTGATTCAACTTGCTGAAATGGCAGAGAAACCAGCCACGTGCTTTGCTGGGGTAGTTTACTGATGGGTTAAGGAGCTGGCGAGAGACACAGGGTGAGGCCGCGTGACTGCGGTGGGGAGACGGGCAAGGATTGCAGAGCCTCCGCTTGCTGGCAGAGATAAGTATTCTCTTAAGCCATCTCATCCCATCTCACAGAACTGCACCCCGAGGCAAAGCATTTGTTCCGTTTTGGTGCCATAATTTTAATCTCTTTGCTCTCGCTGAGTTGTTCTGTCCTATTCCTCCAGCTGAAAAACCTTCTGGTTTTGATTTTAGTTTACTAAAAGTTTGACTTAGCTTGACAGTTGGTGGTTCACACAAGCTTTCTGACCTCTAAGATGTGGCTTCTTTTGCTGGCCAGGTCTGTTTTTCAGCCCTTGTAACCTTTCACTCTGCCCACCCCAACTGTCCTGTTCGAAGTGGATCTTGCACTTGGTTCAGTCTTGAGACTTCATCTGCGATACTGGTCCCTATCCTGAGCAGGGTACAAAAGCAAAGCATTTTTTCCACCCTGAAAAGTGGAAAAAACTCTGCACATCACCCACACCACAGTCCTAGAGCTCCTCAACTCCATTGGTTTTACAGCTAATACCGCTATTTATTTAAATTTGGCCCTTCGACCCAAAGTTACCAACCCATTTTTTAATGCTTCCATTTTAGTTACGTGGATTTGTGTCTTGCTCACAGATCCAAAGTCATTGTTTTCTCTGGAGATCTCACTGTTTTCAAAACCAGATCGAAAATCTTGTTGTCCTGTATTGGTTCTCTAACTGATCAGTGAATGGCTCAGCCCTCTCTCAGGACAGCATGGGCCTTTCTTAGTAGCGTTTATTTTCCAGTACACGTGGCCAGAATTAAAGCTTCCCATAATGATACAATTGTCACCTGTATATATATATATTGCTCCATATATATATACACAGATATACACACACAGAGATAAATATATATATATGCATATGCATGTGTGTGTGTGTGCGTGTATAAGAAAGAAATCTTTAGCTTACAGTCCAGCCTGGGAACCTGTAGGAGTTTCCCAATAAGATTCAACTTGAATGTCTTTAGCCACCTTATCCTGCACCACTTTGACCCAAATTTGTTTTGCTCCGCCCATGCAGCCAGTTCTTGTTTCTGCACACTCTCCTACCATTACCCTACAACATTACTTGTCCTTTCAATTTTTTGTTTCTATTTCTCATGACCAGCACCTATCCCTCATTTCCTGTGTTCCAGATATGATTCCATTCCACCATATTTCCATTTTCCTTATAATATCCTGTCCTGCACTGGTAGTTCAAGTTCCCCCATTTTATTGATAATGTCTCTTTAATTAGTAGATAAACGTTTTGATGTTTTTTACTAGCCAACATAACTTTTCCCCTTGCATTGGACAAAATATACTTATTATCAAATTGTCTATTTTCTTACTGCTTGAAGCAATAATTTTTCCTTTCCACAGAATCCATTCTACTGTCTCACATCAAACACCACTTTTTCCCTTATGCACAGAATCTCCTCTTCCTCTGGGCTGAATCCAGGTATAAGGATTCTCTCTCATGTCTCATTTTCAATTACTCATGAGAGCTTTATATATGCTTGTTTTGATCCTACAATACCACTCTCTTTACCAAGGTAAAATCAATCCACTGAATATCTTTTTCATTAGTAATTCCCCATAATCAATTTTCTCAAAACCATCCTTCCTAATGAATATTTGAGGCACTTGCTGACCTCCACATAATGACTTCAATCACCCCTCCCGAAGGCTGAAAGACTTACTTCTTTGAATGTCTCTCCCAAGTGGGCATAATTATCCCTAATACTCCCTCACATCCTTTGGGGACTTGCTTTAGCTTCCAAATCCACATTGTACTCCCCACTCTCTTCTGGACCCTTTCCAACGACACATCAGTCAGCTCTTCTAGGCAAGGACCCTCCTGTCTCCTGCCTTTTGGTGGCTAGTATGAATCAGCAGTGCTCTTTCTCCTGCCTGCAGATGGGTGGATGAGTGCATACTCATTTATCCCTTTGTTCCTGTATTTTACCCTCTTACCTCTTCGTAGCTTCATGGGTCCCTGCATAGCTCCATTTTATCTTCTTTTCTTGTTGAATTGCTTGTTCTCTTCCCTGCTGGTTTCTCCTTCCCTCTCTGTAATGCTTCGGATCTCTCCCTCAGCCCTGTTGCTCTTCTGTTAAGTCTTTTCCTCTCACCTTACTTCTAACACTTGAAGTTAATGCAATCAACCAGTCGTTTTCCCTTCCAGGTGCCTTCTCCAGTCGATATCTGAAAGACCTGAGCTGTCCATGTAGGCTCCATTCCTCTTCACCAAGCCTTCAGTTCCCCCACTGAACTCAACTGTTGTGTCCAATGATACCCCTAAATTTCCCACCTCCTCATCTTTAAAGCAAATACCATGCGTACATGTCCCAGTTTTTCTGAACTAAGACACATCCAGCATCTTCTTCATTCACAATCTCACCCCATCTTTGAGTCACTTCTATTTCTGCTTCATTGACGGATTATTAAAGACAAAGGGACAGACTTGTTCCATCCTCTATTAAAATAAACTCACTTGCTTATGGCTCCGTATGATGAAAGTACTGCAGGGCCAGGTAACAGCACCTGACATTTTGCATTTCATATGATGTCCCTCCTCCTGGGCTGATGTAATTGGTGCGACATATCATATGCCTTTATCTAGATCTGACAAAAACTTGTAGCTCAGGACCAGTAGGTTGGCCATCAGTGCCTGCATGAATAAACAACCTTGTCCCAAATTACATGGACAAGGAGTGTGAAGATCCTTGCTTTCTCCTCCAATGTATCTGCCATACGGGAAACACTGGTCAAGGTCACTTCCTCCTTCTGGTAATTGAGGGGACTGGGGATCACACTGTGGCTTTTGGAATTAAAATCTGGTTTCATCTATGTAGCATGAGCAGCAAAATAACATGCTGCTCATACCTAAGGGCCTGGGTTGGAGCCACGTTATGGTGTTACTAGAAAAGTTTCCTCTGAACAGCAGAGTTCTGGTCTCTAGACAGCCTAGCTCTGGGTTTTGGACTTGGTATCTGTAGGATGAGTTCCTGTGCGGAGTTTCTGGTGTTTCATAAGGGCTCAAATCACAATGCATCTTCTTCTGTCACTGCTGTCCCTTTCTTCTCCTTGAGCGTCTGTTTTCCAAAAACTTGTAGATGCTTAATATCTCTGAGATCCTCAAAAACTTAGTTAAAATTGACTACGTGGCTGAATAGTTACGTAGGAAAAACAGCAAATAGACGCGCACGTGACACGTTCAAATCCCAACTACGGTACAAAACCAGGCAAAAGAAGTATTGATACATATTCATCTTTAGCTAAGCACTGACAGCAGGGCAATGTATTATCTTTACCAGTCTTATTTTCACTTGAATGGTTCTCCTTTTATCCCCTGTGGTGTTTAATGTCTTCCAAAAGAAATACAAATGATCATTGGAAATGAATAGCTGGTTGTGCATGGGTGTTGGGAGAGTGCTGAAAATGGGCTTTCACTCTGCATTCAGTGAGAAAGTGAATCACTCTCACACAAAGCTAGAGCCTCGAATATGAGGGGAGAGAATGAAAGCAGGATGTGATTCTCAGATGACATTTGGTGCTGTTTATCTAGTGGAACAGTGCATAGAATTGGTGTAAAGGAAACAACAGCATCTCACTGCTGGGGAGCAATTGCATTCATTTTGAAGTGATCTATTAGCTCTCAGGTCCTTTAGGAAAATGGGGAATAACATGAATAGAGGCAGAAAAGGGAAGGGAAAAACTAGACAGAGCCATAGGGCCAGTCGGAAGGCTCTGGGAAGATGTCCAGAGGCCCAAGTCTGGGTTTAGCAGGCTGTTATCTGCCCCAGCTGTGTCTGTAGAGGTGATATAATCTGTTCGTGAACTTCACGTAGATATCTCAATCTTGCACAGAAGAAGAGTTCCAGAGCTGGAAGTAAAGATCCAACAGTTAACCAGATGCTCTGAGGACATGTGGCATTAAAATCTACCTCATTGTTGTACTTACAGCAAGGATGAGCTTACACCGCAGTCAGGTGCCTGAGGTGAGTGTGTGATAATTTAGCCTGTTTGAAAACCGAAAGCACTGCATAGCAGATGTGCTGGACGCAATCGCTTCCTTCCCTTGTACCCTTCTTCCCAGCTTCCTTGATGCATGCCCACGTCTTGCTGGTGCCTCCAACATCGACCAGCTGATCAAGAAGGGCTGTATCCCCCCCATGTAACCCCTTCATTGTTTATTTGGAGGCTAGCACTTTGAGTAGGTAAAGCCTGGTTGCTCTTGGATTCAAATCCAGCTGATGTAGATCAGTGAAGCTTCACTGATTTCATTTCCACCAGTTCAACCAAGTCAGTTCTAAGAGACGTGAACACAATTAGCCTCATTTAGCTCCTTAGTTCTTCTCAGAAACGGCTCCCAGTGTTCCTGCACTGCAATGACTCAAAAGCGAGAGAAACCTGTCCTTGAGGCTAGATCTTTTAGCAGCTGGAAAAAGGATCAGATCCTCAGTTTGTGCAAGCAGACAGAAGTATGTCTGCCTCCACTTGCAGACCTCGCTGTGCACGCTGCCCAAGGATATAGATGGGACTTCTGAGATGGTGCTCAGTGTGGGGCCAGGGAAAAGAAAAAACAGCTTGTTCAGAAAGAGAGTGAATAATTCTCCAAGGCAGCTTTAGCAGGGTGTGATTGTCACCGATGTACTCTTCCCAGCAGTGTGTCCCTGCCCAGAAATGAGGTACCGCTGATAGCTGGCAACTTTTTTCCAGGAAAGAACTGACTCATCAGAGCATGACTTCTTACATGTTTTCAAGGTGTAGACATTCCCCTAAAAAGATGGTCAAGAGTATAGAAAAGCAGAAGAAGGTGCCATCCTCAAAGCTTGCCATCTGCCTTGTTAGGTGGGGAGGTCCAGAAAGGACCTGCAGCCCATAGCTTCTCCACTGTCAGCTTCAGGTACATCCCTGTCCCTGCTGCACCAAGTAGTCAGTAAGTCTGCTCCACGGAGGGGAAACTTATTTTCAAAAATCCAGTTTTCTGATTCCAGTGCTACGCCTTAGCTGAGCTTGTCTGACTGTCTGGGACTCGGCTGATGGGCAGGGTGCTGGGCTTGGGAATACCTGGGAGAGTGTCCCCAGTGCTGTCCCCCCACCCCAGGGCTGGCTACTCTCTCCAGATCTGAATTTACTCCAGCAGGAGTGAGCTCTCCGTGCTGCCTGCCCGGTCGCAAAATCCAAGTCCGTCCTTACAGGACCCCGCATACCCGCAGAGAGCCTGGCTCCAGCCCTGGTTGAACTGAGCACTTATTTTAACGTGTAGGAGAACTGCAGACTTTAATCACCACTGGAGATTCACAGAGCATACATACTATTTTTTCATTATCTTTTTTACTGGTGCAATGAATAGTTATAGGCAGTTTGTCAAAGTTGTATGCAGCATCTGCCCTGGACAGTGAGAAAAAAATTGCAGCAGCCTGCTTAAAACTGCAGCAATTTAAAATGACTGGCAAAGGTGCTTCAGCTGGGGCAGAGTGAGAACAAGCAGAAAGGCATCACACTCACTTTTCCTTTTATTTTTTTTGGTGGCGGTGTCTGGGTGGTGGCTCATTATCAATTGTAAATTACAGGGGGTGGAGAAGGGGGTACGAATGACAAAGTTCAGAACCAGCATCTGCTAAGGAAAAACAAAATGAGGCGGGGGGCAAAGCAGGGAAAAACAGATGAAACACTAATTGCTTGGCAACAAGTTGCTATTGTAATTTAGAAAATTGGAAGCATCCGTTCTCAAACTGCTCAAGCTTTATTTCGTTTCTTCTTTATTTTTGACTGCAGCCCTTGTTTTGCGATCAGCTGTGTTCTCCTGTCGGATTACTGGCTCTCCCTCACACAGAGCAGTAATGGACCCCTCCTGTTTGGTTGCGGGCCATCGAAGAAAGCGTTTTGCGATTGTTCCGCAGTGCAGTCATTTAACAAGATTAGAGATAATTTGCCCCTTGGAATGCAAAACTGTTTCTACAGGTGCTTAAGCTTCCTGGCTTTTGGATTAGATGCCTCAGTTTTGTTTGGTGCGGTTGCATTCAGTGAGGTCTCCAAGGACTGTAAATAAATGAACAGCCACCCTCCGCAGCTGTGAAACTAATTTTCCAGCCTGAGCTACGAGAGTTGCAGCTTACAAAGCTCAGTGGATGCGGATAAATATGGGCATGCTAATGCATTAAACGTGCTGATTAACCAGCAGTGACTGTGCCTGGATGAAAGCCGTTTGCCAACGAGGAGGCTCCCGAGAAACAAGCCTGGCCAGAGAGGGAGCAGGTTGCTGGAGTTGAGCAGGAGGTGCAGGGCTTGGAGAGCTGCTACGGGTGGTTAAAGGGGTGATGGCCGTTCTCCCCGATGCTGGCAGACTTCCTGCACACCTCCCTACCTTGTTCTCCCACAGGGGACAGAACAAGCCCCAAGCTTCGGTCACATCCAGGAGGACAGGAAGTCTAGTAGACGTCCGCTGAGGTGGGGAACCTCAAGGATGTGAGGATGCCATGGATTCCTTCCAAAGGACAGGAAAGCCGATGCACATTCCCCCAGGGGCTGCAGTGCATTGCATCCAGCTCTGGTCCTGCCAGATAGATGTGAACTCTGGAGCAATTCTCCAGGATGGATCATGGATTCCTGGATCAAGCTGGCTCATGATTACTGGGGATTGGAGAAAACCTTGTTTATTTGGCTTTCCCCATATTTTTTACTTTGTCCCTTCCTTTTCCTGTAGTGTTTCCCTTCCTTCTTTGGGTGTAATTTATTTATTTGACCCAAGAGGGAAATCGGATTCATTATTTCAAAAGCTGTCTTCTTTTCCAAAGATTTTTTTTAAATTTCGACATGGGGTGAAAATCAGAACTTCTGAAATTCCCCACAAGATAAAATTACTTTCTTTGCTCAGCCCTGGGGCAATTCTCAGTTTGGGGACGGCCTGAGCAAGCCTAGCTGGGGCTAGAGACATCCTCTTCTTCAGACATGCCAGCATGTTGCTGGCCCCTGTCAGGCTGTCCTGGGTCTGACTCCCTGGGAGGCTCGGGACCACTGTGCATCTGTAATTCCTCCACCTTGGAGGCCCAGTGTGCCAAGCAACCTGCCAAACTAGCCACTGAGGACACTGGGCAAGGGTTGAAACCTGCCTGGCAAGTGCAGCTCTGTTGGGAGCACGCTCTGGTGCTGATAAAGCCCTCCTGAAACTCAGCTACCTCCACACCACACTTTAATCTGGGTGAATCTGCAGCGTCGAGGGCAAGGTTTTGTCACGATCAGCCTTAATTTCTCTCTGGTGGCAGTAAAACCCTGTAGGCAGTAGAGAACTTGCTTTTTGTTCTGCTACTGAAGTATTTCGAAAGCGATTTAGGTGAGATATTTTCATACAGATTTTTACAGTCTTCAGATAGGTCAAAATGAAGAAGAAAGATTTTGTCAGAGGAGCCTGTCAAGGGTCGGGGCTGGGCCGGCCACTAG